>NW_005363836.1:3924886-3952010 GCF_000412655.1 Myotis brandtii | reverse complement strand
GCTGACCACCAGGGGGCAGCACAGAATGAAGGAAGGCCCCAGCTGGCAGCCGGCAGCTGCTAGGGACCCTACTCATGCATGAATTTTGTGCACTGGGCCTCTAGTATATATATAAAAGAAAGATAGTGTTTAATGTTAGACATCTACCTCATCAGTTATAATAAAAAAAAGTCAAAGAAAGAATACTTTTTTTAGAAATGCAGAAATGGATTATGAAATATATTTGTCCTGGCTAAAGAGAGGAATTGTATATATTATTTAATGCTCCTTTAATAATCCCAATAAAATTTGCTAAATATCATAATTGAACAGGAAGCACATTTTTACCCATTTAGAACAAATTTTGTTTTTTCTAGATTTCAATTTCCAAAAGCCTTTCTGGTAAGTTTTTTCAAACTATTACAGTCTCATATTGTCCTGTGGCCCTTGGTGTTCATATATCTTTGGTTTTAGTGCAAATCCCAGTGAATTAATGGTAGACCTGGAACTGCGCTCAAATGCTGTTCAATGTTTATACTTTGCCCTATGTTGAGCTCTATGCTTAACTAGAGAATTATATTTTGTTTTTATTTACTGGAAAACTTTGAAGATTGTTTCATTACTTTAACGAATGCCTGACTATGGACTATAACATATGCATTCATGTAAAAATTTTGGTTGTTACTGATATTATTTTTCTACTAAGAGCCTTGAAAAAAAAGGTTTATGGAGTATAGCCTACTACATAAACACATCTAAAAAAACACATATTCTTTTTGTTCTTTAAATCAGTTTGATATAATAGTGTCATATGTGATGTTATTTCGTTATCAATAAAAAAGCCACCTGCATACTGAATTTTTAGTTCAGCACAGATGATGATAAAGTCTTATAAAGATAAAAGGTAGCTATTCATGCCTAAACAAAAACAAATCCCAGAAATATGTGTTTAAATAGAACATAAAATATAGAATTAAACAGTAAAGTTTTAAAATCAATCTAACTTTTTTAAGTGTTAAAAAGGACATAAGCAAATTATTAAAAAAAAACATTTTTGCAAAGTTGAACTCTCTTCTCTACCAAATGCTAGCCATTATTGCTGAAACTGCCTTATTGTAGATTCCTGATATTTCAGAAACTACTGGGAAGTAACTATATTTATTTTGCTCAGTAATTCACAAATACACATGGAATCAAAGCTCAACCCAAAGTATAGTTAGCACTGGATACTTGTTATTCCTTGATTCCTTTCTAAAACAAACTTTTTAGGAGTCCCTGCTATGATGATGGTGCATTTTGCATACCTCTTGGAATAAATAATGTACAGGAATCATTCAAATGCATATTCAGTGGGAAGCCATCTGGCTCCATGTGAATTTATGAATATTTTAGCTTGCTCAACTAGTCAAAAGTAAAATCTGGCACTTGGGATTATCATGTAGATATGGAACAGTATTATAAACAAAATGCTCTTCTACCAATCATGATTGACACATCTATTAAAGTATAATTTTGTAACCAGACAATCTCAGTGGGTCCGTGCTGCCTGTCACTACTTGAGCCAATTGAGCAAAGCCAGGGTTGAATCATATATGATCATTTATTCTGCCAGCAGTATGGGAGAGCAGCAGGCCATCCACAAAATTCTGTGCTGCCTCTCCCCATAAGCCAGCTGCTTATATTGGGTAGAAGAACAAAGATTACATGGGGAAGTAGGCAAAAGAGTTATGCCAAACAGGTAATGGAAGTAGGCAAAGGGTATGCCAAATGGGCAGTTTACCATCTTCAAAGGGCTAGTGATATGCAAAGGGCTGGGGGTCTTCAAAGGGCTGGAAGCTCTGGTTTCTGCAACAAGGTTGTTAATCTTTCTATGATAATAGGCAGCTCCCTAATGGAAAGGATGGGCTTTATTTCCAGGTGAGCTCCCAGGTCCCATGTGTAACTCCCAGCCAGGTTAAAATGTGCCTTCTTTAATCAGAACAAAACAATCACAGCTAACAAAACATGATTAATATTTCTTACAATTATAGCTGGTCCCCAATATTCTATTTCTGACCTCTATCGGTTTCATCATGGATTGAGTCTATTTAAACCATGTACAATATTGTTTTGTTTGCAAGTCATCATAATTCTACTTGAATTAGAACATGCGATGTTTTATTAAAATAGTTATAATAAAACAAAATCTTGGCATTGGGTTGGACTTTATAGGTTTTTTGTAGTGGACACCCAGATTGGGTTGGACTTTATAGGTTTTGTGACGTGACACCCAGATCTTTCTTCAATGAAAGGCTTATTACCTCATCTACTGGGAGTGCTGTCAGTAAAGAGCTTTCATCTGTCAGCCCTATTCACAAATTGTCTCAACCACAGAGCGCTACAACACCCAAGACACTCCTGCCCAAGTTGCCCACATCCCATAATGATTAATATGTGGTATAACTTGTGGCCACTCAGGTCCAACTCTAAACAGTACTAAAGTGCCATTCTAGAATCACAATTCCTGGAGGCTATCATCGGGCCTGCAGCACAACTTGATTTCTCCTGTCTGCACAATTCTGCTTCTGTCCCCTTCCTTGTGAAAGGGTTAATCAAGAAACAGGGCTAACTTAGCAGGGGCTAACTAAAGAAAGCTCATTCTACAAGCCTAAGCCTTGCACAAACATGCTCCCTTTGAGTGATTATTTTACAGAAATGCCTGAAGACCATAATTCCTGTACAGCCCTCCGAAGGAAGGATGCCTGGTGCCAGCAGAAGGACAAAGGGCAAGGCCATAAAATTATGATCCTGATAGGTGTGTCAAACCGAAGCCCTGTCTATAGCTCTCCCTGAGCACATAAAAAGCCTGCTCCCTCCCCAATTCACCACTGGCTCTTTCTCCAGTCAGACCACCTGCACCCAGGTGCTTCAAATAAATATCATTTTGATTACACTGAGCCTTGAGTCCGTTCTGTGTGACCCCTGACCAACCCTAAAGCTTTCACTTGTACAATTATTAATCCTAAGGGCACTCCTTAAGAAATATACTGCACTTTAAACTCCATCTCAGATTCTGCTTTCCAGGAAACTCAACCTGTAGCCATTTTCTAACCTACCTCTTACCTAAAACAAGAACTTCTTGGGAAAACTCTTGGTAAATGCCTTTCAGTCACTTTGCACAAACACTTCTGGTATTATGAAGTTTTATTATCTCATAAGGCAACCCACTCTACTATCGGACAAAGTTATTTCTAATATTGTATAAACATTTTCTTCCTTCTAACATCTGGAATCATATAAAATCAACTTTATCATTGTACTGATATAATCATTAATGGGTAAAATGGTATTTTAATCCATGCTAACAATTTATGGGAGATATATATTTTAACTTTTTTGAGAATACTTTGGTAATTAGAAATGTAGCAAAGTTGATACCACATTGATCTATAAGAACATATGATATTCCAAAGGAGTAAATGTGAATAGAGAAACCTAAACCAAAAGGCCTGTGACCTTCCAGTGATATAAAGTAAGGATGATGATGGGAAACAAGTTAAGGAGACTTGAAAAGAGTGACAAATGAGTTGGGAAAAGAGCCAGTAGTGTGGACTTTCTTGAAGCTAAATAGAAAATGCATTTCAAAGGAGTGATCCAGACAAATACTACTGAAAGATCAGAACCAGAAAGAGTACTGGGTTTGTCAAAATAGAAAGCACTGGGAATTCTGAGAAAAGGTTCAATAGAGTGGAGGTTGGGAATGGGGGCTAAAGCCTGATTGAACCGAGCTGTAGAGGGAATGGAAAAAAAGGTATTAGAGATGGAAGTGTAGACATTATATGCTGTGCAGTAATTCACAGATACTTGAGAAACATTTTGAATATTCATGGGGTTTAGAATGGAGGTTGAGCTAATGTTGCCTGTACAGCATCTAAAAGGGAAGCAAAATTCCTGCTGACATCTGATTAGATATACTAAAAAAAGAAAAGGTAAACAAACAAACAAAAAAAAAAACAACAACAATGTGTGTGGTAAAGAGACTGCAGACTATTTATCACCAAGCAGGGAAGCAAAATGAGATAGAGATCAAATCAGTGACTCAGTATTGAGATGGCCACAATATTCCTTCTCCCTCAATACAACTTAATGCCAATCTGTTAAAATATCTTTCCTTTGCAGTTTCTCTGCAAATTTGCTCTCACACACAATTATAAGAATTAGATGATAGTTTGTTATAACTGCACATAAAAAGATGTTATATAGCGGTGAATGGTAACTTGAATAGGGTTGAGAGAAGTGGGCAGATTATGTTTCAATATGTAGATTGCACTGACTTGAAGAACTGGATGAAAAGTATGTGAGATATCATGAATGACTTCTATGTTCTTGCCTTGAATAATTTGGTGGATGATTGGGATATTTATCTAGATGAAAAGATCATTAGGATTGGTAGGTAGAAGATGAGAGCTATCTCAAGAGAGATGTCTATTGGATTTTTTTCTCTGAGGGAGAGGTATGAAGCAGGCAGGTATATATACAAAGCTAGAATTCAGTGTTGAATATATTATGATGACTAGTAAAGAAACCTTCAAAACCATTGTAAATAAAAGATAAAAGAGACTGTATCCTGATGATAGAATATGGCTAAAAGAATTTTTGCTTTTCTTGTTATTTATTTTTATCTTTTGGGGAATTACAGCATGTTTGTAGTCTAGAGATATGGAGAAAGATGGATTGCAGATACCAGAAGCATAGATAATTTTGTAAACTGCTCCTTCTCTAGAGAACTTAAGGCAAATATTTATTTGCATTTAAACATCTGCAGTTGTATAAAGTAAAAAAGAATTTCTCTAAAACGCTACACGTTCTATCTCCCTTCTCATAGGCTAGATTCTACCCACAGCTTTTAATTTGAGAGGATAATGGTTAATTAGAAACTCTATCAACTTTAAGCAATTATAATGAGTGATGATCTTTCTTACTAAATTTCATTAAAAATTGATCCCAGTGATATATAGGTAGTGGATTTTATAAGTTAATTTATGACCTCGTCAGTGTGCCTATACATTTAAAATCTGCACTTGGACCACTTGTTACAATCATAATTATTTCTTTGTATATTAAAAGTTTTCTGGTTCTAGATTTCATTAAAAATGTTTAAAACTTCTCTGAAGAACAGCATATTGGTGAATATAATTTACTTTCTCAAACCCCAAGGCTAAAAATAATAGGAAAGAAACCAATCATGTAAAACTTCATTTAGTAGTGCAACATTTCTCAACCTGCAAATGAAAAGAATACTTACTTGATTTCCAGAGTTGTGTTTTAAAACATTTTTTTTTGCCTCAAGATGTAAATGCTTTAATTCTTTTCAGAGCAATGGGATGATGCTCTCTTATAATGAAAACTAACTTGAACCATCTGATTGTTCTGCAGAGAGAAAAGAATGGTTACTAGTGAAGAAAAGACATTAAAAAAAATCCATTTACATTACTTAGCCACAGAGTTGGTTGTAGCAAAGATTTTAACAGCCTTTAAGGAGGCTGGAGATTGAACATGCTGATCTGTGTAACACACCATAGAACAGGGCCCGAAGAATATAGACAGAGTTTAGATTGTTTCTGTGATGCATTGAAGCACAATTGAAGGAATATAATTCTGGCACAGAGAGCTGGGAAATGACAGTAGATGGATTGCACCAGTCTGCAGCAATCAGAGATAAATTGCTCTGTTTGAATTTTATACTTTGGAAGGCTACTAGGTTCCTATACCCAGAGGCTTCAAAAGATAGACTATTTGCTCAAACCAGCCCAGAAGGAAACATTAAGTCTGTTAGTTTCAATCAGTTACTTGCATGTGCAATAATGCCCTTGGGGTGAACATCTTTAGACACGAATGTCAATAATCAAACAGCCTTACAGGTGGATGATAATTGTGACTAATTCACAGGCATCCTCTACCTTCACCTCTTGCAAATATCAACGCAGTGGGCAATCAGCAGCTTCTTATTCTTTTATTCCAAATTTAAACTTTATTTATTGATTTTAGAGCAAGAGGTGGGGAGAGAAAGGGAAAAGAGAGAAGAGAGAGAGGGAGAGGGAGGAAGAGAGAGAAACATTCATTTGTTTTTCCACTTATTTATGCATTCATTGGTTGATTCTTGTATGTGCCCTGACCAAGAACAGAACCCTCAACATTGGTGTATCAGAATGACACTACCAACTGAGGAGCTGCCTGTTCAGGGGTTTATTCCAGGTTTTATCCTGACACCAAATTACATTCTACTGGACTATAGCAAAACTGACAAGTTTGAATATGTGGCAATTTGGTTGTGGCTTATGAAACTAGCTGTCAGGGACAGATACTGGTCCTTCCCCACCAGAGACTGCTGCAATTTTCCCCTCATAATATATTACAAAACCTAAATAGAAATTTCTGTGAATATAAACAAACAGAAACATGAAGAACATGAAGATTAGTATGTTATATGGAGCTTAACACATTGATATTAAAGGGAAGGAGAATGTGCATTAACCTTTGACAAAGTTCAATAGAAGTAATATTAATAATACACTTCTACCAAATACAAACAATAAAAATTGTTTCTTGACTTCTATAGAAATTGGCTTTGCCTAAACAAAATTTTAGAGATACAAAATATTAAACAAGTAACTAGTAATTGCTTCAATTATTTCACGTGCACTAAATGAATTTTAAAATGTATTTTGCAAGTGAATTTATAAAGGTCTTTCCTTTAATAACTTAGTTCTTTTTATTTTTTTAAATCTTTATTAAGAGTGTTATAAATGTCCCCTTCCTCTCCCCCCATTTGCTCCCCTCCACCCAGTTTCCACCCCACACCAGGCATTCAGCACCCTACTGTCTGCGTTCCTAGGTAATGCATATATGCACATAAGATTTTTTGGTTAATCTCTTCCCACCACCCCTCCCCCCTACCCTCTGAGATTTGTCAGTCTGCTCCATGTTTCCATGCCTTTGGCTCTATTTTATTCATCACTTTACTTTGTTCATTATATTTCTTGTCCCAGAGGCTCCTTACACAATCTTCATATTTTTGATTATTTCTACTTTTTGCTCTTCTGATTGGGTGTTTTTTGCTTCCTCATATTCTAAATCTTTGATTTGATTCTTGTAATACTGTACTGTTGAGTCCCTATAAATTATTAATTCAGTTAGTGTATGCTTAATTTCTCACTGGTCCTTTTTCATGTCTTTGAAATTCTCATTACTATCTTAAAAGTTTCACTAAGTCCCATGAAGCTCTCATTAGGTCCCTTGAAACTCATTAGAATCCTTGAGTGACATTATGACCATTGTTTTGAACTCTGTGTCCAGTAGTTTGCTTGCTTCCATTTCTTTCATTTGTGACCTGTTTCCTTGTCTCCACATTTTGGTTGCTTCTCTGTGTTTGTTTCTAGGTATTAGGAAGAGTTGCTATGGCTCCTGGAATTGGCAGAGTGGCCTTGTGTTGTAGGTGTCCTATACTCACCTGAGCTGGACACTCCATGTGTGCCTGGGTGGGCTCTGTGCACAGTCTTGTAGTTGAGCCTTGATTCTTGTTGGCATCACTGGAAGGCACTGACCTCCAGGTCAATTGGCTGTGAGGACCAAATGCAACTATAATGGAAGAGATGCTGTGCAGGAGATGTATCTACAGAGCAGGACTTGCTTCAGTGGGGCTTTGGTGCTCACTGAGTCTGTCCCTTGAGCATATCACTCATGGGTGTGGTAGAGTTGTAACCTGGTGTGATCTGAAGCTGTCCACCAGGTGCACTGGCTCTGGGTCTCCCAGAAGGTGCAGTCAGCCACTGCCTGGGGCCACCTAGCAGGAGCTACAGAAGGATCTGCAGATGGCTGCTACTTGTATTGAGCTTGGAAGTGCCCAGGCAAAGCCAAGCTGTGAAGCAAGACAGGCTGGTGCTAGTGCCAGGTCTTGGGCTTGTTATTGATAGGTATGGGGCATGCAGATGCCAGCTGCTGCTTGTTTAAGATATTTTAGTTAAGTCTGAAGCCTGATTCAGGATAGGCCATTCATATGGAAAAGCAGCTGCAGATTAGATGGGGCTGCAAATTGGATGGAGTAGGGTCTCAGGGAATCATCAGAATGGAGCAAACAGTGTGAACCAGGCTGATGGAAACTCAAATATGGCTGCCAGTCAGCTCTGCGGTGGGGGATGGTCCAGTACAGGAACAATGACCCCTGCAAGTACCCCTGTCTGGAAGAAGCTGCCCCTGAGTTCCTGACAATCCAGTTCTTCCCCATATGTCCCTGGATCCCCCAAAGCTGCTGCCCAGTGCAGGAACCCAGAGGGAGTGAGTCCAAGTAAGTTCATGTGCTGGCCCTTTAAGAGGAACTGCCTGGGTCTCCAGTAGCTTCCATGTCACTCCGCCACAATCCCCACTGGGTTTTGCAACCCAAAATTATGAGGACTTCTTGCAACAGCTCTGGAACCGTCCTGGGGGTCTGGTATGGGGCTGAGACCCCTTGCTTCTCACAGGAGGCCTCTGCAGTGGAGATATCCCTCCCAATTAAAAAAATTCCCCATGTGGATGTCAGACCAGCTGGTTCCACTCTTCTGCCCCCTGCCCCTCCTACCAGTTTCGATGTACTTTCTTCTTTACTTCTCTACTTGTGGGACTTGTAGTCAGCCAGCTTTCAGGTGGTTCTGAATATGGTTGTTCTGTGTTTTAGTTGTAATTTTGATGTGGTTGTGGGAGTCAGCGAGAACCGTGTTTACTTATGCTGCCATCTTGGTTCTCTATCCCTTAGTCCTTAACATAGTTGGAAACTGTTTCATTTAGCTAAATAACAACAAAAATAACATCTAAAAATCTTTCAGACAACTTTGAACAAATTTATTTTTTTTGGCTTTTCTTTCCTTCTTAATTCTGCTAGACGATATACATCAAGGTGCCTAAATTCCGGGTCTCCAAGTTGTTCAAGTCCAGAGGACAACATGGTGTACGCAAATGGCATCCCTGGTATTGTGTAGTACACCAGTTATCAGCTGGATGTATACATTTTGCAGCAGGCAAAGTTTGGATTTCAGCTCTATGCTCAATTTGGTTATCTTTACCTAACATAGAAAATATTGCTTAGCCTCAGGAGATGAATAGATCACCACAGGTTCTGGGAGTTCTGCATTAATACCATTAAAAATTTGTGATTTCAAGCATATCATTTAGATTTTTGAGTTTTTATTTCAATTTAGTATATGCATGGATACACATTCCTGATATCCTTTTTGCTTAGTTTGGTAAATAAATGCAGAAGGTAGAAGATTAATACCAAATGATGGATTTTGTTTTTCATGCCCTTCTTGGTCACTGTTAATTATTAACTCATCAATAAGTTTATACAATATGTTTAATTACACATTGTAGGTATCCTTTACAAAACTAGAGAGTATATGATTAAAGGCTATAATTTTATAAAATAAAATAATAAATCTAAGAAAATGTCCAATTTCTTACTTATACGTGCTCGGGATTATCACCTCTCTGAATTAGGAACACTGCTGGTGATACACAGATGGTACTACATACCAAGTAATGCATCTCAAGGCAAGAGGCACTGACAAATTCTTGGGAAATGATAACATTTCAGAGCAGCTAGAATCCAGACATTGTGCAGAATTATGCTTAAAATGGTGATCACCGATCTGTAAGAAACCTTCCCCTGAGTAGAAGCCACATTCTTCTAGAGATATGATTAAATTGAGGCAAAAATGAAACTCAATTTTGTCAAATAGCATCAAAAACTTGCAAAATAGGTATCTGGAGTCCACTGCTTGAAAGAAAACCCGGACAGTAATGTAATGGCGGTACTTAGGAAATGCATTTGACAGTAGGATGGTACTAGGTGGAAATGCGTGGACATCAATAAGTCTTCAATTGAAGAGTGCTTTAGAAAAAAAACTTGTCTCTAAATGTAAAGTTTAAGAACATAATTGACTATATTTCAATACTGCATTTTGATCCTTTATATGTATATGTAAGCAGGTAAAATAACAAAAATCTGTAAGTGCATTTAAAAGAGATCGCCAATAAATATAAAAACTTCAAGTAACAAAGAAAGCATTGAGTAATATTTTATTGGTAGTGTTTTCTCTTTTTTGTGGAACATAAAATAATGGTGATTCTTAATAATAATTGATGGCCTTTTAGATTGTACAAAATTATATAGATTATACTGTGAAATACAATATTGAACATTTAATAAATGATAAACATAATATCCTCTGAAAACTGTGCAAGTAAATCAGTAAATGCTACACAATAGCTACTATATATCTTTATTTTGTCCTTGGAAAGAACCTTTAAGAAAGAAAAAAACAAGACATAAATATCATAATTGAGAGTTACAGACAAGTTACTTCTGGTTTACCAAATAATTATTTTCGTTTTGTCATTGGATACATCAATAAAAGTGGCACAGACCAGTTCTTATTTCAATTTACTCATGTTAAAATACAAAACTATTACAAGTCTTTTCTGTAATTACTAGAGGCCCAATGCATGAAATTCATACAAGAGTAGGCCTTCCTTCACCCGGCTGCTGGCACTGGCTTCCCTCCAGCACCTGGGACCTGTACCCCCTCCAGCTGCCGGCACCCAGGACCTAGGCTTTCTCTAGCTGCTGGCACCCAGGACCCGGGATTCCCTCAGAGAGGGAGGCCCTGCCCACCCACCGCAGCCCGCTGGTTGGTGGCCTGGGCATCCTTCTGAAAGGCAATCATGGGGTGATGGCCGGGCCCCTGGCCAATCGCATTGCACCCACCTTGGCTGGCCTGGCACCAGTGGGTGTCATAGCTTGGTCCCAAATGGATGGTCGATTTGCATATTATGCTTTTATTATATAGGATTATTAGACTTTGGTATGAGCAGATTTCACTTATGTGCTTATATCAAACTAGAGGCCCTGTGCACGAAATCATGCACGGGTAAGGTCCCTAGGGCCAAGGCCTTCCGGCTGCTGGCTAGGGCTTTCCTTCATTCCACGCCAACCCCTGGTGGTCAGAGCACATCATTAGCAAGCGATTGAACTCCTGGTTTCTAGGTCAAACTCCCGAGGGGACACTTAGCATATTAGGCTTTTATATATATAGATTGGTACACATAACTTGGGATACCAGCCAATTTTTATTTCTTGAAGCTCTTTATCATGTTTGCATTTTCTTAATCTTTCTCTTCTTCTGGCTCCTTCCCGCTATCTACCTTTTGGGTATTTATTGCTTCTCAGCATCATTACCAGCGCATGGACAGAAAATAAGAAATGAAAAGTAAAATCAGTTCATCTGGTAATTTAACAGTTCTATTAAAGAGATTAGTATGAGGATGAAAGTAGGGCTCGGAATAAACATATTATTATCAGTAAATCTCAATTATTCCCCACATAGATATTTGACTTTTGTGGGTGTGTATGCTTTCCTATGGATGAAAATTTAGGGAACATTTTTAGGATATACAAACACATTTTCAAGTTTATATGGATAAAATAACACATATACCCTTTTTTGTTTCATTTTGGTAAGATCAATAAATGAGATTTTTAGCATCAATTTCAGAGTTGTCCATTACTTATCAATTAAGATTATCACAATATTTTAAGCATTAATTTAATCTGAATTTACTAATTATAAATCTGTCCCTGCAAATGTTATTTTGACAGTATTCCAACAGTGCTCTGAAGATCAGATAGTATGCTATTTTTATTAGTTAATCAGAATTACTACATCTGAGAAGAGAATTGCCAATAAACACTAAGAACTTTTTTGGAACTGAAGCCCAAAAGAAGAGGGAAAAACTAAAGGTATGTTTAGAAAAATACCTTTAAAACTAGTACATTATTATGTGAACAAACTAATGCTCCATAAATCCATCTTAATTTATAGAAATATTAAAATAGTAATAAACATCTAAAAATCCCTTTCCTGAAGTTACAGCCTAGAAATATTCTTTCTTCAAAAATGGTTTATCTGTATTTTTGTGTTATTGATTTTATGCTGCAGCAACTGTTAACATAATTTTTGTTAAATGACTTCAATAAAACAAACATCTATAGAAAACACCTATATTTGCAATCTAGCTCAATCAAGAAAGGCAAAGTATGCAATATTTAAGATGTCTCTAAATCAAAGTTTTCTATTCAAAGTAATTTCTAGAAAAATTTGCTCCCTATAGGTTATCATGTCTTCTACATCTTTGTAGGCAAGCATTTCTTCAATGGACAACAGCTTATAGTTATTCAGGCTGAATGCTGACTTGCTTTGCACAGCATTTAACATCTTTATGGATGTTGTAACTGAATCATTCAAAGAAGTACAAACTGGGAAAATACGAGCATTCCACAAACTCAAACATGTCTTGTTTCCAGAGAAGAGTTCCTCTGTAATTTTCAAACTCCAAATATCTAAGCATGACAGGAAACAGACGCCAAAGAATTGAAGTGACTTTATATCTGACAATGTTTTAACATTCCTTTTCAGGTTGTCTTGCACTCCAAATGCCATCGTTGAATACTTTAAGTGTCCATTCATCTTCAAGCTTAAGGAACACACAAAAGAATACGCAGGCAGGACAGCTGTTGTTATGATAGAAGAACCACTAATAATGCAGTTTTCCCCAACTGAAACATCAGGCCCCAATCTCGAGTACTCCACAACTGAGCCAGGTGACACAGAACATCTTGAATCCAATATACTTTGAATGATACAGGATGTGTTACCAAAGCATTCTGGTACTGCTGGAGAGATGCTAAAAGCTATGGACTGTAAGCCAAGCTCTGACTTCAAACTGCTAGCTGAAGTAAAGTGACACAAATATTCTTCAGTTGTGCCAATGTGATAAAATTTGGAGTTATTAAGAACAACAACATTTAGTGATGTCCCTTTAAGAAGGTGAAATATTCTCTGCCTCATGTCTACCAACTCTGACTCTTCTTTAGTGACATTTGATGTGTTTCTGGTATACTCCACAGTTGCTCCAGGTCCCAAAGCCTGCAGAAAGTCTCCATAAGCATCTATTTCACAGTTCAGTGTGCCTATTTTTTCATAAAAAGCAAGTAACTTTTTCGCTGATTTATGATCCATGTAAAATAGGCTGTCTGTGTAGACATACTCAGATTCAAATTTAAGAGAGGCAGTGTCACCCCCCGACAAGTCCTGCTGAGAAAAATTTCCAGGTCTACACACAGCATTAAACTGACACATCCTTTCTATGCTGGGCTTATGAAGGAAACGATGGCAACACCGATATTCGAGGTCACTATATTCTAAACAATTAGAAGGTTCTAAGACAAATACTCCATGTGTGGTACCTACAGTCAAGCTAGAAGGATGAGCTAAAGCCGTAAAGCCAGGCTTGTCAAATCTGATAAACTCAGATTCTCCGATACTATAAAGTTCAATATCATCTGCACAGGTAACCAGAATCCCAGGATTCATATGTGAGGGGAAATCAATGTACATGGCTAGTTTTAATTCTAACATCTGATAAATGGGGTTACCAAAAGGTAAAGCAGTGAAAATTTTCCCCAGAGCACTTGCATTTGGAAGGCGTTGACTGTAGCCACCTATAAAATTAAATGAAATAACTCTTATAAAATGTTTATATGAATGTTTCTAATAATTTAAAAACCCAGGGGCATCAGGAGTAACTCAAAATGTATCTAAAAATATTCAATATATACAACATATTACTGTAACTCGGAAAATAATAATAAGCTCCAGAATACAAATTCAAAGAAAAATTCTCCCATATTCTTTGGAAATACTGTAGTTTTAAAGACTCTAGATTAGAAAGGAATTTCCATATACTTTAGAGAATGTGAACTGTTTAAAATCCACTGTATAGCTAGTAAAATGGACCACAGGCTAAAACATGACCTCATATCCACATTTTAAACAATTTCAACCATATTTAAATTCCTACAATAAGAATCCACTTTACAGAGGTAAAAGCAAGTCACAAAAAAATAATATACCAATTCCAACATTATCTACTAAATTGTACTTTCCAAAATGCAGTGTCTTTCCTCAAATTATTACATACACTTAAAGGAAGCAAAGGTGCATTTATGTAAAAGCGTTTTAAAACTTATACTTCTTTTTAATTTAAATAGGCTTTCCCTCTAAGATTAGCCTAATGACTTCTTAATTCCTTGAAGTGTGTTCTTGTAAGTAAATTAAATAGCTTACATCATTTTTATGTTTAGTAAGTACAGTGAGAGGCAGTATTAAAACAGTAGAGAGAGTCAGACAAAATTGGGTTCAAACTCAGGCTTACTACCTGTTAAGTTTTTTATCTTTGGACACAATCCAAATAAACAAATGTAGAATAATATTTGCTTTGTCATGTTTTATGAGATCAATTATACAAGTAAAGCACTTGGCATACAGTACACTGTTCTAAAGACTAGCTAATAGCAAAGCTTAGCATTATAATTAGATATTTTTAACTATATATTTTCTGATATCGAATTTAACTTTCACTAAATATTTGTTCTGGAATAAAACTATAAATTTTAAAAATTTTTGATGGCTTAGGAAAACTAATTGTTTTATTTGAGTAATATTTAAATTTTGCTACATGTTCTTGACATCTTTTTTTTTTAAATTGATTTCAGAGAGAAAGGGATAGGGAGAAAGGATCACTGATCATCTGCCTCCTGCACGGCCCCTACTGGGGTTCGAACCCACAACCTGGGCATGTGCCCTGACCAGGAATCAAACAGTGAAATACTGGTTCACAGGTGGCTGCTCAACCACTAAGCCATGCCAGCTGGGCTAAATTTGAAATTCTTTTACAGCCAGCCATAAAATCATAACTTGGATGCTTTATTTGAAATCATCTTTACAGTCCTAGCTGGTTTGGCTCAGTGGATAGAGTGTTGGCCTAGGGACTGAAGGGTCCCGGGGTTCGATTCTGGCCAAGGGCACATGCCCAGGTTGCAGACTTGATCCCCAGTAGGGGGTGTGCAAGAGGCAGCTGATCAATGATTCTCATCACTGATGTTTCTATCTCTCCCTCTCCCTTCCTCTTTGAAATCAATCAAGAAATATATATATATTTTTTAAAAATCACTGTTCTGTATAACAAGCATAAGAAATGGATAGTGCCTTGAAAGCCACGGTGCCAATCCATGACAAAGTTTTCATAGAGACCTAATTCATAGAGAAAAATAATAGAGGTTTCCACAGAATAAAAATTTTCATACAACCAAACTTATCCAATTAAAATAAACACCTATCCTCTGTTCTGAGATTATTTCTTTCCTACCTTTCTGCTTTACAATGTCCTCTTGTATATGTAATTTTCCCTCAGATATTTTCTCATCAACTCCATGTTTTGTGACCACCTTTTTTTTTCTTGTAACTCCTTCAAGGATTATAGACTTTGTCTATCAATAATCAAATAAAAATGCAAGACAGAAGGTTTTTGGCAATAGTATGGGGATCACAGTGCTAAACCAGCCTCTTCCCTACAGCAAGAATCCCTTCTAAAGACTTATTGAAAAATGTTCATATTTTGATGAGCTCTGTCTTTGGAAAATAATTTTGTATATACATACTAAACATAATACCCATAAACAATCAATGTATGTGATCCACAATTTTAAAGAGAAATATTGTGGAAAATGTAATATTACTTACAAACTAAAAATATCAAGAAAAGCATGAAATATTTGTTTTCAAAGCAGACTAACTTCAAAGACCAAAAAAAAAAAAGGAAAGTTCTAAAACAGTGGTTCCCAACATGGGGCACAATTTGATTTTTAAGGATGGCAATTTGAGAATGAGTTATTAACAGTAAATTTTTTGCATTCCTTATGGTTCTAGGGGCCTCATATACAGTATATAAATATATATTGTGACATATTTATGTATTCCAGTTCTCTATTATATGTTTTGAAACTTATTTGCTATTTTTTTCATATCACTTCATATTATTATTATTTTTTAAACAATTTCTTAGTGATTTCTTCCTCAGTACTTCAATTGTCCTTTCGTTCTTTTATTTTTCTCTTTCATGGATGCCATGTTCTTTGGAAGTTTGTTTAGACCAAGCTAATGGCCTTTTAGGCTTCCTCCACTTGAATAGGAGTTCACTTTTTGAATAATAAGAATTGTATGTCACCGGGTGGGTGAGGTGGGGGGGTGGGGGGAGCATCAGGATTTTAGAGATGCTAGGTGGGGCACGGCCAAAAAAAGGTTAGGAACCACTGTTGTAAGATATCAAAGGTAAAATCAGTAAATCAGTAAAGTATAATTTTACCGGAGTGAATTAATAGGATGGTAAAATAATTCCATTTATCTCCATATAGCTTTTCCAAATGTCGAAGGGCACAAAATGTTGATCCTCCATTACCTTGAAAATAAAGTTAAAAATGTACACTTTATTTCATATAAACCTACTAAAATTTTGTAAGTATGGTGAATTTAGGTGTTAGAACTCTGAGGATATGGCTACAATTAACTAGGCAGAGAACAAAAATATGGACAAAAGAATCAATTTAAATACACATTTCATAGCAATTAAATAATTAAACAAACGATTAGCAATGAAAACCAGAGATCAGCCCCTAAATGACGAGCTAATCTTCTCCCGAAAATATTAATACACAATGAAGAAATGATAAAATAGGCAATCCGCAACACCAGAAAACTGTAAATATATATACACACACACACACACATATACACACATATATATATATACTGTAAGTATTATATATATAATTCATTTGGAATGACAAATTGCAAAAACCATTTAAATAATTCTCCCATATGACAATCAAATATGTAAGTTAAACTTGCTTTTTAAAAAGTTTTTTAGAATTTGGTTTCCTTACTAATTACCTTGGGCAAGTTATTTAATTTTCTGTGCCTCTAAATCTCATCTATACAATGGGAATCATATAGTACTGACTGCTAGCTGTGAGGATTAAAACATGGCTACTTAGAACAATGCCAATGTCAGATATAGATACCCTATCTCTGGTATCAAGGGGCTTCAGTTTTAGCATTACATGAAAAACTGCCCTCACAAAAATAGTATGCAATGAAAGGTTAAAAGGCAAACTTTATGGAAATTGGATTTTTAAAGTAAATATCTCTGATACCGAAGCCATTAGACCAGCCGTGGGCAAACTATGGCCCGCGGGCCGGATCCGGCCCGTTTGAAATGAATAAAACTAAAAAAAAAAAAAAGACCGTACCCTTTTATGTAATGATGTTTACTTTGAATTTATATTAGTTCACACAAACACTCCATCCATGCTTTTGTTCCGGCCCTCCGGTCCAGTTTAAGAACCCATTGTGGCCCTCGAGTCAAAAAGTTTGCCCACCCCTGCATTAGACTGTGCTCTTTTGTATTTTGCAATTGTGGTCCCAAGAAGTCAGTAGTATATATTTTTCTTGTTTTGATCTCTTTACATAAATTTCTGAAGAAAATGTGGAGTTTGCAGGGATCTTAGGAACCCGACTGATAAGGTCCAATGGATTATTTACTACCTGAATAAATTTTATTAAAATTAATACAAATGTCTTTTACATAACATAATATTTGGGAAGTTTTTCCATGGTAAGTCACAATGTGTAAGGAAGTTGCTAAGCCTTGTCCTAAGAAAGTTACTGAGCTTTGCCCAGAAGGCATGGCTCAGTAGTTGAGTGTAGACCTATTCCCCTGTCATTTCTGGTCAGGGCACATGCCCGGGGTTGCAGGCTCGATCCCCAGTAGGGGGCATGCAGGAGGCAGCTGATCAATGATTCTCGCTCATAATTGATGTTTGTCTCCCTTTCTTCCTTTCCCTTCTTCTCTGAAATCAATAAAATTTGGAGGGGGGGGGGAGATAGATTGTTGTGAGGGGGAGGGGGGAGAGAAATATAGAGAGAGAGAGAGAGAGAGAGAGAGAGAGTTGTTATGCCTTTTATCATTTTTTATTTTTTTAAAAACTACTGAATTCACATAAAAATTTTAAAGTTAGTAAAGACTATGGTGGGAAGATATGCAATTTATAAACTGCATGCCACAGGAAAACTTTTCTTAAATGATTATTCTACCTAGACTCTATGATATAAATCTGACCATAAATGCTTACCAATTTTGGCTCCAGCAGGATCAACAAAAACATGATATTGAACTCCAAGGGGTAATTCCTTTTTTTTCAGCTTTTCTGACAGCTGTTGCTTATAAGCAAGTTCTTGTTTTTCATCAGCTGCTGTTATTGCAACAATGTCCCAGAACTCTCCAGCTGCCACAGGTTTGCCTATGTGAAAAAACAAGGAAATGATAAATATTATCAGAATTCTCTGTTACTTACTTGGAAAGAGGGGAAAACAAAGAGATAATATTATAATCTTCATAAATGTATCTTTTGCTTTTGAGAATTAAGCAATTAGTAGTTGGTGTGATTCAAATAGTTCTAATGAGGACTGTTCATAAATTGTTTTCTCTCTTTTAGATTACTTTCTTCTATGATCTACAGACCCATTTATATTTAGATATTATTTTAAGAGAAATATTACTGATTTTCTAAAGATTATTTCAATTCTTAAATAAGAAGACAAAGGAACAAATAAGTGAATCAATTTTCATATTATTAGGACTAGTGTTCCTTGGCTAAGAAAGATTCAACCCAAATATCTATTACTACAATGTTGCTGTTTATAAATGTGGGTACTTTATTTTTTACTACCTTAAAAAGAGCCGTGCAATTTTACAAAGGCTAATGGAGTATGACATACAATTTGGGATAATAGAAAAGTTCCCAACTCCCAGATGAACTCATTAAAAGACAGACTGAACTTTTGGTAGACAGCTGGAAGCTCTTTTTTATTGAAAAAAAAAAAGATAAAATTGTTTTTATTAGTTAACAAACAGGATTTATCACCTAGAATGTAATAGTCTTGAACGTTTTATTGTCATCCTAGTATTATTTCCTGTATTCCTAAAGCAGTAACTTCACAAAAAAATAAGGAATTTTATTACACAGTTGTACAAGGAATGACAAGTGACATAGCCTTTAAAAAAACCCAAAAACATTTTGATTCAACCCTCACTCGTTTTAATAATCCATAATCCCTCCGTGTTTTAGCATTATTATTTGTTTAACTCAGTAAGCGTTCACATCACGGAACAAACTGGTGAAGTGGGTAGGGAGGTGGGAGAAGGCTAAAATCACATCTGTAAAGGTCAAGACACTATGTTTTAGATATTTCAGATTTATTTAAATAATTTGTTAATGAACTAACCAAATGCATAACTTGAATTTATAGCTTCACTAGCTATATCTGTATCTATCCACCTACTTAGAAACTAGAAATAAAGTTAAAGAAAGTAACAAGCATCACGTAAAGAAAGGACAGTGAAAGAAAAGAATAACACATTCAAGGTGTATTAGCTATGCGCGGGCCAGCGTCCTGGGCCCGCAGGTGAGAGAGAAGCATCCAGGAAGTGACAGTCCAGCAACTTTCAGGGCACATGAAGGACCCTCCCTTTCCACCGCCCGGGAGGCCCGGGCTTCCTCCTTCGGTACCTCTCAGCTCGGAAAACGTCCGCAACTTCCGCTGGGTGGCTTCTCGCAGAGATAAGGCTGAAGGGACATTTGTACGGGCCATACCCCCACCTCTGCCGAAGCCGGCTTTAACCTTCCAGGTAGCCCACCGCTCCGCACAGCACGCATGCGCCCTGGACTGCCACCCGCGCCAGGTCCGGCTTCGCCTAGCCCCGCCCCTTCCGCGCGTCACTCCCGTAGCCACGCCCCCGACGGTCTGGGGCTGGCCCAGGGGAAACCAGGATGCGGTGATCCCGGAGCTTGGCCCCCCCGTTTCCTTAGCGACGGTCTCCGGAGCTGATGGCCACCTTGCGATTTCTCAGTCCGTGGCGGGTCTGGCCACTAAGTTCCTAACTTATAAGGCCTGGCAGCTCGGTTGACCCGGTGAGTGGGGCAGGTTGGGCGACAAAATTCCTACAACTGACCCGCTAAAGGAGAAGACGAAACGACACCCTAGCTTCCAGCTGTGTCTCCGCAGGCGATTTGTCTTTTCTGACTCATGGTTTGCTTCATTGAGGAGCAGTTCCCAGAACCTCTT
Organism: Myotis brandtii; assembly: GCF_000412655.1. Classification (NCBI taxonomy): domain Eukaryota; kingdom Metazoa; phylum Chordata; class Mammalia; order Chiroptera; family Vespertilionidae; genus Myotis; species Myotis brandtii. The sequence continues at coordinate 3,931,938 of NW_005363836.1, read as the reverse complement.
GGCAGTTAATTCCCTCTCTGGTCCTCATCTGAAGCCTTTTGCCCCAACCCTGGGTCTAGAGATAATCATCTGAACATTTACAATCTGTATTCTCTTCAGGTGTGTGGCTTCTTTGCCTTTGCGAGTTCCGGGATCCACCCTCTCAGTTTTGAGCTCATAGTTTCTAGAACTTGTAGATCATTTATTCTGCAACCAGGCCCTTAACATTTGTGCTGTTTTGGTTAATTCTCTGCCATCCTTTTGTATGTGCAGATTAATCAAGAACTTTCGGTAACATTCCTGGGAATAAATCGGCCTTATTAGATGTGTTTTTGGTGAGTTAATTTTGTAAGCATTTCTCTGGTAAAGCACTAGGTCTATAATGAGTTTTATAGATTGATTTCTATGAATCAGAGAGAATAGTGACTTAGTCAAGGTCTCGCAATTAGTAAGTAGTGGAGAGGCTTTAGCGAGCTATTTCAATACTGAATGCAGACATCATTCTATCACACCATGCAGTCTGATTTATTTTAGAGGCCTGTCTTCATTGAAGTCTTTATCAGGACCACAGGCATTCAAGGCCATACAAGCTCTTGCCAGGAACTTAGTTTTTTCTTCTAAAGACTTGACCCTGTTAATTAATTCTGTTCTTGCAGAGAAAATGTCTGACTAAAACGAGAGATTACTCCTTCATACTTTTATCGCTTAAGAGAGGTGTTCTTTGTTGTTGTTGTTGTTATTGAAAACAATACCTTCTTATTAAGAACATTTAGAAAATACAAAAGACTCAGGTGAGGTGAGAATTAGCAATAGGGAAAGTAGCAAAAGAGAAAGTCAGAGAGGGAACAGAAGGCCAAAGAATGATTTGTTTTTTTTACTGAGTGAAATAGGCATTATAGAGTTTTGATGTGACTTGCTTTATATTTAAACAAATCACTCAATAATGTGAAAATAATCTGTTGGAGTGTGGAGCAAGGATAGAAGGAGGGAGACTTGTTTTTTTGTGTGTGTTTTTTTGTTTTTGTTTTTTTGGCTACTGCAATAATACAGGTAAGACTTGGTGAATCTTGGTCAGGATGATAACAGTGGGAATGATGATAAGTTGGTTAGCTATATTTTAAAGGCAAATCAATACGATTTGCTAATGAAATAGCTGTGGAATGGGACAGAAAGAGAGTAGTCAAGGATGTCCGAATGATAGCATGGCCATCAATTGAGATGGGAATGCCTATGTATGGGGAATGTTGTTAAGGTGGTAGGGGGATCCAGAATTTAGTTTTGGACATAAAGAGTAAACAAATGTAAATGTATGTAGTGCAAATGAAACAGAATTGTGTGTGTGTGTGCGCGCGCATTATATATAGGCTATGGACTTCATGAAAGAGGTCTGGGCTAGAGATATAATTTTGGGAGTAGTCAGCATATAGATGGAGTTAAATTTATACTGGAATTAGATGAGATCTCAAGAGAAGAGAGATCAATAGAGACTGTATGTTCAGGAACTATACATAATAGAGGTAAACAATGAAAAATTTACCAAACAAAATTTCAGATAGTGATAAGAACTGTGAGGTAACTAAAGGGGGGTGATGTAATGGAGTCTCTCAGAGTATTTTTTTTTTAATCTTTATTGTTCAGATTATTACAGATATTCCTCTTTTTTCCCCCCCATAGCTGCCCTCCACCCAGTTCCCACCACACTCCAGGCCTCCGTGCCGCGCCCGCCCCCCCTCCGACTGACCTCCTCCATAGGTGTAAGCTCTTTGTTCAACCTCTTCTCACACCCCCCACAACCCTTTCCCCATGAGAATTATCAGTCTGCTCCCTTTCCATGGCCCTGATTCTATTACATTCACCAGTCTGTTCTGTTCATCAGGTTTTTTTATTCATTTGATTTTTAGGTTCACTTGTTGATAGATATGTATTTGTTGTCACTTGGTTGTTCATAATTTTTTATTTTTACCTTTTTCTTCTTCCTCTTCTTATAGAATACCCTTCAGCATTTCATATAATACTGGTTTGGTGGTGACAAACTCCTTTAGCTTTTTCTTATCTGTGAAGCTCTTTATCTGACCTTCAATTCTAAATGATAGCTTTGCTGGGTAGAGTAATCTTGGTTGTAGGTTCTTGCTATTCATCACTTTGTATATTTCTTTCCACTCCCTTCTGGCCTGCATGGTTTCTGTTGAGAAATCAGCTGACAGTCGTATGGGTGCTCCCTTGAAGGTAACTATCTGTTTTTCTCTTGCTGCTTTTAAGATTCTCTCTTTGTCTTTTGCCCTTGGCATTTTAATTATGATGTGTCTTGGTGTTGTCCTCTTTGGATTCCTCTTGTTTGGGGTTCTCTGCGCTTCCTGGACTTGTAAGTCTATTTCTTTCACCAGGTAGGGGAAGTTTTCTGTCATTATTTCTTCTAATGGGTTTTCAATATGTTGCTCTACCTCTTCTTCTGGTACCCCCATAATTCAGATATTGGTACACTTGAAGTTGTCCCAGAGGCTCCTTACACTACCTTCATATTTTTGAATTCTTTTTTCTTTTTGCTTTTCCAGTTGGGTGTTTTTTGCTTATTTGTATTTCAAATCTTTGACTTGATTCTTGGGATCCTCTAGTCCCATGATGGCGAACCTATGACACACTTGTCAGAGGTGACATGTGAACTCATTTTTTTGGTTGATTTTTCTTTGTTAAATTGCATTTAAATATATAAAATAAATATCAAAAATATAAATTTTTTTTTACTATCGTTGCAAATATCAAAAAATTTCTATATATGAGTTAAGTTAGGGTTTTTCAAAATACTGACATGCCGAGCTCAAAAGATTCGCCATCACTGTTCTAGTCTGCTGTTGGATCTCTGTATATTATTCTTTATTTTAGTCAGTGTATGCTTAATTTCTAATTGGTCCTTTTTCATATCCGTGAGGGTTTCACTAAATTTCTCGGAGGTTTCTAGAAGATTCTTGAGTAACCTTATAACCGTGGTTTTGAACTCTATATTCAGTAATTTGCTTTCTTCCATTTCTTTCATTTGTGACTTGTTTCTTTGTCTCTGCATTTTGGCTGCTTCCCTGTGTTTGATTCTATGTATTGGGTAGAGTTGCTAAGTCTCCTTGAGTTGATAGAGTCACCTTGTGTGGTAGGTGTCCTATAGGGCTCAGTGGCTCAGCCTCCCCAGTCACCTGAGATGGACACTCCTGGTGCACCCCTTTGTGGGCTGTTTGCACTGTCTTGTAGTTAACCCTTGATTGCTGTTGGTATCATTGGGAGGAATTGACCTCCAGGCTAATTGGCTGTGATGACCAGCTATGTCTACACTGGAAGAACTGTTGTGCAGACAACACCCTTATGGGGCAGGACTTTCTTCAGTAGGGCTTTGATGCTCACTGAGTCTGCCCCTTGAGTGTGTCTCTTATGGATGTGAAGAGTTGTAATCCGGTATGGTCTCACTCTGACCATGGGGTACACTGGCTCTTGGATATCCAAGGAAGTTCAAGGTCAGCCACTGTCTGGGGCCACACAGCAGGTGCTACAGAGACAGAGGAGTCTATAAACTCCTCCTCTTTGTATGGGGTTTGGAAGTGCCCAGATGAAGTCCAGCTGTGAAGCAAGTCAGGCTGCTGCTGCCGGGCCTTGGGCCTTCTTTTGGAAGCTCTGGGGCTCTCTGACCCAGCTGCAGTTTGACAGGTTTTAGGCGGATAAAGGACATGCTATTCATATGCAAAAGCCAATGCATACAGCTTACGTGGGTTTGTAAATTGGGTGAGGTGGGGTCTCAGGGAATCACCAGGGCAGAGCAAACAGCAATGGCTGCCAGTCAGCAGTGCCCAGGAGAGGTCCCTGGGTCTCCGAGTCCCGCACCCCCGTGCAGGAACAATGATCGCTGCGAGCACCTCTGCGAGAAAGTCGCCCTCGCATTCCTGTCCCGATGCCAGACAGTCTAGTTTCTCCCCCTATGTTTCTGGGTCCCCCAGAATCTCGCCTGGAACTGGAGTTCAGGCAACCGGGAGCTTGTATCTCCTTCTCAATTAAAAGTGCAGCACATCCAGTTGCCAGCACTTTCCGTGCCTCCGCACCTCTTACCAGTCTCAATGCACTTTACTCACCTCTCTAGTTGTGGAACTTCCACTCAGCCAGCTTTCCCGCAGTTCTGGATCATTGTTGTTCTGCCTTTTAGTTGTAATTTTGATGTGGTTGTGAGAGGCAGCAAGTACAGGTGTTTACCTATGCTTGGTTCTCTTCTCTGTTACAGAGTGTTAAATGCAGCATTTCTTAGATCTTGGAAGGATAGCCATAAAATGAATTTTAATTTTTCTTGGTATAATTACATTAAACAAAATGTGCTTGAAACAAATGTACACATTATCAGGTATGGTTTTTAATTTTACTCTCTTCTGTTTTTCTCAATTTTTACTCATTAATTTTTAAATTAAATATAAAAAATATTGTGTACTACATTAGTGGGATTAAATTTCCTCAGCAGTTCATTGTAGAATGTGAAAAAGTCTAGGGATTTTTATTTCATTTTATTTTTTATTTTTAGTTTATATTTCTTATAATCAAACAGTGTGATATGATTGCTTAAAGTCATAAGCTACAGTAACTAGATAAAATAAGTCAGTACAGCTTAGTAAATCCATCATTCTGTACTGGTAAAACATAATGGAAATTATGTATTTAATCTTATATTCCACATTTTAAATGGGACATTAAACAAAATGAACTACAGTAAGTTGAAAAATGATATTTTGTGGAGGCATTTGGGCTTTTTTTTCTATGGGAGGATAATAGTATCTGAAGTGCCATCAAAAAAGAGTGAAATAAATTTTCACAAATTGTTGAGGTATACTTTATATACCATTAACTTCCTCCACCAATTATAACTGAACAATTTAATGTGTTTTTGTTTTTGTTGTTGTTTTGTGTGTGTGTGTGTGTGTGTGTTTTGGTAAATTAACTAAATTGTGCAACAGTCACCAAAATCCAGGTTAAGGACATTTTTGTCACCCCAGTAAGATTCTTTGTGCCCATTTACAGTTAATGGAAGTTAGGTTGTTTTTATTACTCTAGGCATAGTTAATTATTTGGAAGTTGTAGAGAAGCACATTAAGACATTTTTTTCTTCACATTAAAATTTTATTTTTACTTTTTTGTAAGAAGAAACTTAAGCTAGATGAAGAGGGTCCAGGATTACAGAGCATCGAACACATGTGCATGGCTTCTTCAGTTCATGCTGGTTGATGTGTGTTGGTCATCCAAAGGTTTTATTATGAGTATATGAACTAAAATAACTTTAACTTTTTAAAAATAATAGTGCATTAAAATTGGATTTCTTGTAACAGGATTTCCTGTTAACTAATGCATAACAGGGGAAACTGTGTGTGAAGTGGGGCATGACGGAATAAGAATTTTTTGGCTCAGAGCCCACAGATTTTGATAATGTAGATATTATATAAGACCCAGGGGATCTGCCTCTTTATTAATTTTTAGGTGATTGATATTTAGAATTTGAGGATTATGGTTTTAGGCCTTAGCTAGGTTATAAAAAGCAGTCAGTCTTTTAGACTTGCAAGGCTTTATCTGGATTTTCATATTTACTCTCATTTGGATTATGCTGACCCAGTTTAACTCCACATGGTAGAAATAGATTCTTCCAGTGAATAAGGGGGTTACTCTCAACCAAAAACTCTCATATAGGCCAATTGAGCCTATATATTCTCTTTTAAGCTATCACTGTGTGCCTGCCTTTTATAAAAGCAAAATTACCCATAATAAGATAAATTTCATATATATGAGAAATACTATATAAAATTGCACAAAAAGCTCTGATCCAACCCAGATGGTGTGGCTCAATGGTTAAGCATCAACCCATCCAACAAGAGGTCGCTGGTTCAATTCCTGGTCAGGACATATGCTCCATAGTTGGTTTGATCGCCAGTAGGAGGCATGCAGGAGGTAGCCTATGGATGTTTCTCTCTCATTGATGTTTTATCTCTCTCTCCCTTCTCCCTGTCCCTTCTTTACTCTCTAAAAATCAGAAAATAAAAATATATTTTTTAAAGAAAGTTCTAATCCAGAATTTTTAGATAAACTTATATTTGAAAGTATTAGAATTATAGATCTTAATTGCCTAATAGAATTAAAAATAAATACAGAGTGGGGCAAAAGTAGGTTTACAGTTATGAGACCATGAAGCACAGAGTTTGTTATTATTTACTAGAGGCCTGGTGCATGAAATTCATGCACTGAGGGGTGTCCCTCAGCCCGGCGTGCACCCTTTCCAATCTGGAACCCCTCGGGGGATGTCTGACTGCGGGTTTAGGCCCGATTTGGCAGTCAGACATCCCTCTCACAATCCAGGACTGCTGGCTCCCAACCACTCGCCTGCCTGCCTGCCTTATCACCCCCTAACCACTCCCCTGCCAGCCCAGACACCCCCAACTGCCTTCCCCTGCTGGCCTGGTCACCCCCAACTGCCCTCCCCCAGTGGCCTGTTCGCCCCCAACTGCCCTCCCTAGCTGCCCATCTTGTGGGGGCCATCTTGTGACCACATGGGGGCGGCCATCTTGTACAAGGATGCAATTTGCATATTACCTCTTTATTATATAGGATTATTTATTTTCTTTTTCATATGCACAATTGTAACATACTTTTGCCCCACCTTATCTACACTAATAAAAGACAAACATGCAAATTGATCATACCTTCACTATGTCTTCAGCCACACCCATGGTCAATCAGAGCGGCTATATGCAAATTAACCCAACCAAGATGGTGGCCAGCAGCCATGGAGCTGAAGCAAGCAGGAGGCTTGGTTGACCCAATGATAGAAGAAGCCAAGCTTCCCAGCCTGCCACGGCCCCAGCTCTGAGCTCCACTCAAAGCAACAAAGTTTCAATTATAGAAGATAAATAAACCCCAGATACCTGCTTTTAGCCAGCTGTGGCCACGAAGCTGGAGCAAGCAGGAGGCTTCCCTCCCGCCTTCCCTGGCTGGCTCGGAGCTCCTCTCAAGGCTATAAAGTTTCAATTATAGAAGGTAAAAAAGTCCCAGAATAAAAAAAAAAAAAAAGG
>NW_005363836.1:3913609-3924163 GCF_000412655.1 Myotis brandtii | reverse complement strand
AGAGAGCGGGCCTAAGCCAGCAGGTGGACATCCTCTGAGGGGTCCCAGACTGCAAAAGGGCATAGGCCGGGCTGAGGGACCCCCCTGAGTGCACAAATTTTTGTGCACCAGGCCTCTAGTATATTATAATTGCTAATTATCTCTTTAGAAAATAAATATTTATAACAGTTGAATCCCTCTATTGCACCTTAATTTTTTAGCTGCATTTTTTAGCCCTTCCCACAAAAAATACCACTTTCCTGAACTAGGAGTTCATAATTCAAATAATTTCTTTATTGAAAACTAGAGGCCCAGTGCACAAAAATTTGTGCACTCGGCCAGCCTGGATGAGGGGATGATGGCTGTTTGCAGCTGGTCACACCCCCTTCAGGGTGGGGGTCCCCACTGGGGTGCCTGGCCAGCCTGGATGAGGGGATGATGGCTGTTTGCAGCTGGTCACACCCCCTTCAGGGTGGGGGTCCCCACTGGGGTGCCTGGCCAGCCTGGATGAGGGGATGATGGCTGTTTGCAGCTGGTCACACCCCCTTCAGGGTGGGGGTCCCCACTGGGGTGCCTGGCCAGCCTGGATGAGGGGATGATGGCTGTTTGCAGCTGGTCACACCCCCTTCAGGGTGGGGGTCCCCACTGGGGTGCCTGGCCAGCCTGGATGAGGGGATGATGGCTGTTTGCAGCTGGTCACACCCCCTTCAGGGTGGGGGTCCCCACTGGGGTGCCTGGCCAGCCTGGATGAGGGGATGATGGCTGTTTGCAGCTGGTCACACCCCCTTCAGGGTGGGGGTCCCCACTGGGGTGCCTGGCCAGCCTGGATGAGGGGATGATGGCTGTTTGCAGCTGGTCACACCCCCTTCAGGGTGGGGGTCCCCACTGGGGTGCCTGGCCAGCCTGGATGAGGGGATGATGGCTGTTTGCAGCTGGTCACACCCCCTTCAGGGTGGGGGTCCCCACTGGGGTGCCTGGCCAGCCTGGATGAGGGGATGATGGCTGTTTGCAGCTGGTCACACCCCCTTCAGGGTGGGGGTCCCCACTGGGGTGCCTGGCCAGCCTGGATGAGGGGATGATGGCTGTTTGCAGCTGGTCACACCCCCTTCAGGGTGGGGGTCCCCACTGGGGTGCCTGGCCAGCCTGGATGAGGGGATGATGGCTGTTTGCAGCTGGTCACACCCCCTTCAGGGTGGGGGTCCCCACTGGGGTGCCTGGCCAGCCTGGATGAGGGGATGATGGCTGTTTGCAGCTGGTCACACCCCCTTCAGGGTGGGGGTCCCCACTGGGGTGCCTGGCCAGCCTGGATGAGGGGATGATTGCTGTTTGCCGCTGGTCACACCCCCTTCAGGGTGGGGGTCCCCACTGGGGTGCCTGGCCAGTCTGGGTGAGGGGCTGAGGGCTGCTTTCAGGCTGGCGGTTGTTGACTGAAGCTCCCAACCGCTCCTTTTTTTTCTCTTTTTTTATTTTATTCTGGGCCAGCTTTAGCTCTGGCTCTAGCTCTGAGGCTTCGTATCTGGTTTGTTTGCCGTTCTATAATCGAAACAATGTATAACTTCAGCTCTGAGATCCCGGCAGGCTGAAAGCTGGTTTCTGGGGTTTTGTTTAGCTTCTTATTTGCAACATAGTACATAGTTGCTTAGAGTTGCAACTCAGAGGCCGGCAAGTCAGGCGGGGAACGTTGGAGTCTGCAGTCACTGGAGCAAGCAAGCCTCATGTTCGCTTCTCAGTGCATGGCTGCCGGCCGCCATCTTGGCTGACAGTTAATTTGCATAAGGATATGCTGATTAGCCAATGGGAAGGGTAGCGGTCGTACGCTAATTACCATGTTTCTCTTTTATTAGTGTAGATATCTTTTAACAAAAACTATTATACAAGGTCAGCTAAGGTATAGTTTCTGTTGTTTTGTTGTCTTGCCAACAGTTGATGTTTTCATATCAACTATTTTACTGAATTTCATTTTCTCTAAGTATTTTAGGAATAGGAAAGTTTTTCATTCTCTTACTGGTTAATTTATTGATGAGGACAAAAATACAGTTTTGAGTTGTAGTTATATAAATGTTAGACATTTAAGATGCTTTAAGATAGATTTTATGGAAATTAGATTTTTTTACAAAAATTAACTTAGTTTCTACCCATTTTTATCACTATTAGCAAATGTTTTTTATTTTCATACTAGAGGCCCAATGCATGAAATTTGTACAAGGGCCTTGGCCCTGGCCCCCGCCCACCACCGCCACAGCCTGGGGCCTCTGCCACCTTTACCTCGGCCCCCACCTGCTGCGGCTTTGTCTGGAATGATGTCCGGTCCAATTAGCATATTGCATTTTTATTATTATAAATGGATTTGTTTGAAAGGAGAAAAAAACATTTTAAAAGGAATTTATCATTTTTTTCTAGATGTTTCATGCAACTGTCACAAAAGAGCTAATCAGTCATAAAGAATGGAGTCACTATAATGAAAACATAATAGAAGATCAGAAAGATTTTGTTTTTGTGAAGTTCACTGGTCTTCATTTAAAATCTATGGAAAATTTGCAATCTTGTATCTCTCTTAAAATATGCATCTTCTCAAACAATTTTATTACCAATATTAGTCCACTTGGGAGTTGTATAAAATTAGTCAAACTTGACCTCCATGGGAATCAGGTAAGCAATAGCCATTGCAGATATTTTCAGATACGTGAAATTGTATTTAATAAGCATTATTGATCCAGATAGTCTTTTATATAAAACATAAAAATAAATAAAAATATGAAATGTAGATATGTAAAATTTCAAATATAAGCAAAAATTTTAATTTAAAATCATATAAAATAAACTGTGATTTAATTTACTTTACTTCTTAAAAACATAGTCTGGGTTGGGAATACTTCTTGCTCCTTAATTATTTTTTTAAATGATATCTAACTGATGTGTAACATTATATTAATTTCAGGTGTACAAAATAGTGATTCAATATTTGTACATATTGTGAAATGATCACCACAATATTCTATTTAATGTTCATAACCACTTGGTTACAAATCAGATTTGCAAATATTTTCTTCCATTTGGTTAATTGCCATTTCATTTTAGTGATAGTATCCTTTGCGATGCAGAAGTTTTTCATTGTTATTTAGTCTCGTTTGTTTATTTTTGCTTTTGTTGCCTTTTGTCTTTGTTTCAGATGTAAAAAACAAAAAAAAAACACAAAAAAATATCACTAACATGACTAAGACTGACATTAAAGAAAACATCGTCTGTGTTTTCTGCTATGATTTTTATGGTTCCAGGTTTTACCTTCAAGTCTTTAATCCATTTTCAGTTAATTTTTGATTATGGTATAAGATGGTGGTCCAGTTTTATTCTTTGCCATGTGTCTGTGCAGTTTTCCCAGCATCATTTATTGAAGAGACTGTCCTTTCCTGATCATTGGATTTTCTTGACTCTTTTTGTTGCAAGTCAGTTGACTATAGATGTGTGCATTTATTTGTGAGCTCTTTATTCTGTTCCATTGAACTGTGTGCCTGTTTTTATGTCAATACCATATTTTTTGATTACTAATCCTTTATTATGTAGTTTGAAATCAGGGAATCTGTTGCCTCCAGCTTTGTTCTTCTTGTCTATTCAGGTTCCATTCAAATTTTAGGATTGCTTGTTTTATTTCTGTGAACAATGCCATTGACATTTTTGAAAGGGATTGCATGGAATCTGTAGAATGCTTTGGGTATTCTTAATAATATTCTCCCAATCCTTGGACATAAAATATATTTTTATTTATGTGTGTCTTCAATATTTTTATAATGTCATATAGGTTTCAGTGTACATAGATATTTTACCTTTTTGGTTAAAATATTCCTAGGTATTTTGTGGTGCAATCATAGATGGAATTTTCTTAATTCCTCTTTCAGATAGTTTGTCATTAGTGTATGAAAATACAAAAAACATATATTTTTTGGAATTTTTTTATTTTTATTGAATTTATTGGGGTGACACTGTTTAATAAAATTATACAGTTTTCAGGTGCACAGTTCTACCACACTGTATTATGTATACTGTATTGTGTGTTCACCACCCCAGTTAAGTCCCTTTCCATCATCATTTATCTCCCCTATATACCCCTCCACCTTTCCCCCTTCTCCAGGTAATCACCACACTATTTGTCCCTCTCTATGAGTTTCTTTTTTTTTTCTCTCAATCCCTCCTCCCAACCCCAAGAGCTCTCAGCATGCTATTTATCTGTGAGTTTGTCTCTATCATAAGTGGATGTAGAATTAGTCAAAAGCTTTTTTCCTGCCTCTGTTGAAAGTTTCATATAATTTTTATATTTATTTAGTGTGATGTTATCACATTGTTTGATTTGACTTTTCAATTCTTTTTGTAAAGAAAGTATTTTAGAGAGGTTTAAAGAGTCAGCCTATTACAAAGGCATTTTTACTGGATGAAGTATGTATGTTTATTAATTCAATTATATTAATAATGATAGTTATTTAACTACGTCATATTAAGTTTGTATACTAGTCATCATTTGAATAATTAGAAGTTATGTTTTTGTTTACTAATGAGAAAGTTTCCATTTGGGAAAATATTGAATTTTAGAGTATGTTTAATATATTTCATTTTCTAAGCAATTGATATAAATTTTATATATGTATTTATTATTAATAATATTTCAGATAAAGAGTCTACCAGATGTCAGATTTTGGAGTAGATTAAAAGGCCTAAAACTTCTCTATCTTCATGACAATGGGTTTGCAAAGTTAAAGAATGTATGCATGTTATCTGCATGTCCAAGCCTCATTGCCCTCACTTTATTTGATTGTCCAGTAAGCCTTAAAAAAGGATATAGACATGTTCTTGTCAACACTATATTGCCTCTCAAAGCATTGGATCATCATGTTATTTCTGATGAAGAAATAATTCAGAACTTTCATCTTCCTGAAAGATTCAAAACATATAACCATCGGCTTTTCTTTAATTTCTGCCCTCCTTTGAAAAAGGTAAATGGTTTCTTTATGGTTTGTTTTAAATAAATTTATAGAAATGAAATTTTAGCTTCTAAGTTTCATATCAAAATTATATAAAACTAATATTTTGCAACATTTATATAAGATATCATATACTAATGATACATTAGTAATGTGTTATATGTGAATTTATTAAAAAGCTTGTATGTTTACTGCATAAAAATTGTTGAGCAGAAAAATACCAAATTGTAGAGAAACAAATATAATGTCTCCATTATATTTTAGTAGCTTTAAGTATTTATAGCTTACATACTGTAAAATTCCCTTATTTTACATATGTGATTCAATGATTTTAATAAATTAACAGTGTTATATAACCATCTTCAAAATTCAATGTTTTACCATTCTAAAAATTTCTTTCCCATTTGCAGGTAATCCCTACTTCAACACCCAGCCCTAGGTAACACTGATTGTTTTCTGTCTCCATAAATTTCCTTTTCTAAGCATTTAATGGAGAGGAATTGAAACGTGGGGTTCGGGGTGCAGATTTCTTTTTGTGAGCCCTGGTCCAACGAAGTTTGAAGAATAAACTTGTGGACTAAAGGCTTCTTTAATAAAAATGTAGAAGTTTATTGGAAGCATATACAAACTCCACCTGAGAGAGCAGGGGCCCTCAAATGGGGAAAGCTCGCTCTCTCTCTCTCTCTCTCAAAAATCTAAATCCAAAAACCTATCATCTAAAATCTGTCCTGTGTTCCTTTGTCTGCGATTTACATATGCTGTAGTTCTGTACCTTCCTTAATTTAGGACCCCCTTGCTTTCCTCATTGCTCATTCTGCTACATAGTATCAGTTTCAAAGCTTAAAGCCCACAGCCCATGTGGTGTCCCTATCTTCCTCTCCCCTTTATCTTGCAACATTCCTCTGTCCTCTATAAGATAAGCATTTTGGCATCTCCAAGCCCTCATCTATGCATTCCTCTCCCATGGACCCTCTCTTATCTCCTAAGACTCCCTGTCCTGGCTCTAAATTTCTTTCAGAATCATACAATAAGTAGTTGTTTACATCTGCCATCTTTCACTTACTGTGATGGGTTTGAGGCTCATTAATGTAACATGAATCAGTAGTTTGTTCCTTTCGATTGCTGAGTAATATTTTATTATACGAATATAGTGTATTTTCTTTGTGCATTCATCAATTGATGGGCATCTGGATTATTTCCAGTTTTTGCTATTATGAATAATGCTGCTATGAACACCTATATACATGTCTCTATTTAGACATAAGGTTTCATTTTTCTTGGGTAGATTCTTAGGAGTGCAACTGTTGGATTATATAGTAATTTTATGTTTAACTTATTCAGAAACTGAATTTGCTTTCTAAAAACCAGAAACCACCAGTCCATGAGGGATCTAGTTTCTTTATGTCTTTGTAAACTCTTAGTATTTTCTGTCTTTTCTATTACAGACATTCTTTTTTTTTTTTTTGGAGTCATATATGAGCGTTTATTCCAATACTGCCAGCAGCATGGGAGAACAGCAGGTCATCCACTAAAATCTGCTCTCACATTCTTTTATTTTTTAATTTACTTTTTAAAAAAATTACCTTTATGCACTATAGATATTCTAATAGGTGTGAAGTGATATTTCATTTATGGTTTTAATTTTTATTTCCCTGTGAGTAATGATGATAAGCATGTTTTCATCTGCTTATAACTACTCATATATCTTCTTTTGTGAAATGTCTATAGAGATTTATTTTGCCCATTTTTAAAGTGGGCTGTTCGCCTTATAGTGTAGATATCTGGGTATAAGTTCTTTATCAGATATATGAATCACAAATATTTTCTGCCATTCCATTGCTTGTCTTTTATTTTTCTTAATGGTCTCTTTTGAAGCAGAAAGTTTTGAGTTTTATGAGGTTCTATTTTATGAATAATTTTTTTATGCATCATGCTTTTGGTGTTGTATTTAAGAACTCTGCCTAATTCCAGGTTTTAAAATGTTTCTTTTACATTTTATTCTAGAAGTTTAATAATTTTAGTTATGAAATTTATTTTTTATTAATTTTTTAGAGAGAGGAAAACAGAGGAGAGAGAGAGAGAGAAAGAGAGAGAGAGAGAGAGAGATACATCCATCTGTGGCCTCTCGCCTGTCAGACGCATAAGCCCCAACCTGGGATGGAATCCACAACCTAGGTATGGGGCCTGACGAGGAATCAAACCTTACACTGTTAGTGTACCAGATGATGCTCCAAACAACTGAGCCACACTAGGCAGGGCTAGTTAAGAAATTTAGATCTATGTTTTATCGTGAATGAATTTTATTCATGTTACAAAGTAAGGGTTTAAGTTTATATTTGCATGTTGATATTCTATTATACCAACACAATTTGTTGAAAAGATTTTTCTTTCCCTAGTGAAATGTCTTGATATGTATCAAAAATAAATTGGTCATAAATGTAAAGGTTTATTTCTGGACTCTCAGTTATATCCCAGGCATTGCCACACAGTCTTCTTTACTTTAGCTTTGTAGTTAAATTTTGAAATAGGAAAGTCTGAGTCCTCCAACTTTGCCTTTTCTCCCCCAATATTGTTTTGGCTATTCAAGGCCCCTTGAATTTACAAATGAATTTTAGAATCAGCTTATCAATTTTGACGCCGATTCTTGCTGTGATAGTGATAAAGATTCTATTGAATTTATAGATCAATTTGTGGAGAATTGCCAATATTTTGAAGATTGAGTATTCTCATTCTTGAGTGTGAACGGTCTCAGAGTTTATTTAACTCTCTGAGCAATGCTTTGTAATTTTCATTGTACAAGTCTTTTTTGTTAAAGTTTTTTTGGTATTTTATTTGACATTGGGGATGGAATTATTTACTTAATTTTATGTTTGGATTAGATTTTGCTAATATATGTAAATACAATTGATGTTTTCATTTAACCTTATATCCTGCTACTTTCCTATTCTCATTTATTACTTCTGGAAGTTTTTTGTTGAATCAGAATAGTTGTTTTTTCATTGAAAGCATAACTTTTCTTTTTTCAAGTTTTTCATATTTGAATGAATGCATTAGGAAATAGTTTATTTTTTTCAATGCCTTAAGGGGCAACTTAGATGAATAATCCTATATAATAAAGAGGTAATATGCAAATTGATCCTCATGCCCTCACAAGATGGCTGCCTATGACCAGGCCAGCAGGGGGGTTAGTGAGGGACGACCAAACAACTGAATATCCAGGCTGCGTGGGGCAACCAGGCCAGCAGGGGGGGCCATTGGGGGCAACCAGGCAGGCAGGTAAGCGATTAGGAGCCAGCGGTCCAGGTTTGTGAGAGGGATGTCTGACTGGAGGTTTAGGCCCCATCCCTGGGATGGGGCCTAAACCACCAGTCAGACATCCCCTGAGGAGTCCCAGATTGGAGAGAGTGCAGGCTGGGCTGAGGGGACCCCCTTCCCCTCCCCCATGCACAAATTTTGCGCACCAGACCTCTAGTCTATATAATAAAAACCCAGTGGTCGTAACACCATAATGACCAAAGACCAGTCACCAGGAGGTGCATTGATGGGTCCCGTGGTGCTGGCGGGATTTGACACTGTGTCTTGTGGTGCGGGACTTGACACTGCATCCTGCAGTGCGCCAGGTCTGGGTTTCCCATGATTTTGCATGCTGGACCCCTAGTGAAGAGTACAAAATATTCAATTCTTAAATCATTAATTTGGTGACATAAACATACATGTTCATATCATCATTTTACATTGATTTATTTAAATGTTGAAAGAAGCTATTGGAAAACTTTAGTTACAGGCTACAAAATCCTTAAATGGATAGATAATAATATGAGAAAAAATACTTCATGGCATATGAATATTGAAACAAATACGTTATATAACAGTTCAAAAGAGATGGTTAGCTCTTAAAGTATAGCAAGTAAAAAAGCATTATTCAGAACACTGTTTATAATATTCTCTAAGTATATGTAAACCTATGTAGAAATGCTTTGAAATTTGACAAAGAATAGAAAATCATTTGAACAGTCGTGATCACATCTGAAAGTGATTGTGCATGTTAAGCTTAGAGACCTGGAAGACTTTTAAAATTTTATGAGATATTTTTATTTAACAAAATTTAAGTATGCTAATTATCCTATATAATTAAAGGTTAATATGCAAATTGTCCCCTTGGGAGTTTGACCGACCAGGAGTTCAACCACTCGCTATGATGTGCATTGACCACCAGGGGCAGTGCAGAATGGAGGAAGATCCCAGTCGGCAGCCAGCAGCCGGGGGAAGGAAGGCCTAGAGACCCTACCCGTACATGAATTTCCTGCACCTGGCCTCTAGTTTTGTAATAATAGTTTTAAAAATTAGGGACATAAAAAATGAGCCAGTATTTATCTCTTAACTTGGGCCCTAAAGGAATAATCATTTAGGTATTCTCATTGTGTCATATGGTGTAACCAAATTTAGGAACATACCTGACCCTTTTAAGGACAATCAAAATGTCTGAGGTTCATTTAAGGAATTAATGGGAAGTTGGGTGGAGAGTATAGAACAGAACCTTGAATGACATACCAAGAAGTTTAGATTTCTTAATGAATGCAGTGAAGAACTATTGAAGTTATTTGAGTAGGAAAATTAGAGTGAATTTGTCATGTTTGTTACTATATGAATTAATGGTATTGACAAAGTTTTTTAAAGGAAATTAATCCAGTATTTTACTAGCAGATTAATAGTGGTTAAGGGACAGATGATGTCAAAGAGATCAATTACTGTAGGCCGAAGATGATGTGATTAGGGTTGATATAGGCCAGTGATGGAGAACCTATGACACGCGTGTCAGAGGTGACATGCGAACTCATTTTTTTGGTTGATTTTTCTTTGTTAGATGGCATTTAAATATATAAAATAAATATCAAAAATATAAATCTTTGTTTTACTATGGTTGCAAATATCAAAAAAATTCTATATGTGACACGGCACCAGAGTTAAGTTAGGGTTTTTCAAAATGCTGACATGCCAAGCTCAAAAGGTTCGCCATCACTGATATAGGCAGAAAGCCAGTGACAAAGAAGAAGACAGTGTAGTGGGCAGACACTCAGTAAAAAGTATTGTGGTTTATATATTTTAGACTTTCATTTTTTTCACCAAATATACTAGTACTAGAGGCCCGGTGCACAAAAATTTGTGCACTCGTGGGGGAGAGGGCGTCCCTAAGCCCGGCCTGTGCCCTCTCGCAGTCTGGGACCCCTCAGGAGATAATGACCTGCTGGCTTAGGCCCACTCCCGGGTGGCAGAGGGCAGGCCCAATCCCTAGGTACAGCCCCTGGTTGGGCTTAGAGCAGGGCCGATTGGGGAGTTGGGGTGCCACCCCCTGTAATGCACAGAGCAGGGCGGATTTGGAGGTTGCAATGCCACCCCTAGTCACACTCAGGGTAGGGCTGATCAGGGGGTTGGGGCGCTGCCCCCTGTCACCCACAGAGCAGGGCCCATCAGGGGGGTTGGGGCTCCGTACCCTGTCACACACAGAGCAGGGCCGATCAGGGGGTTGGGGTGCCGCCACTGTCACACTCAGGGCAGGGCCGATGGGGAGGTTATGGCTCTACCCTGTCACACACAGAGCAGGGCC
>NW_005363836.1:3907686-3913106 GCF_000412655.1 Myotis brandtii | reverse complement strand
CTGGGTGAGGGGCTGAGGGCCGTTTTCAGGCTGGCGTGTGACTGAAGCTCCCAACCTGTCCTTTTTTTCTTTTTTTTTTTATTCTGGGCCAACTTTAGCTCTGAGGCTTGGCTCCAGCTCTGAGGCCTCAGCTGCTGAAAGCAGGTATCTGGTTTGTTTGGGTTCTATAATTGTAACACTGTTGCGGTCCTGCTCACTCTATCTCTGAGATCCTGGCTGGCTGAAAGCAGTGATCTGCGTTTGTTCTATAATTGAAACAATGTTGCAGTACTGCTGGCTGAAGCCCGGCTGGCTGAAAGCAGGTTTCTGGGGTTTTGTTTAGCCTCTATATTTGTAACAATGTTTCTTAAACTGCAAGCTCAGAGGCCGGCAAGGCAGGCGGGGAACGTTGGCTTCCTCCATCACTGAAGCAAGCAAGCCTCCTGTTCGCAAGCAGCTGCCTGGCTGCCGGCCGCCATCTTGGCTGGCAGTTAATTTGCATATCGCCCTGATTAACCAATGGGAAGGGTAGCAGTACAGCTAATACAATGTTTCTTAAACTGCAAGCTCAGAAGCCGGCAGCCGCCGGCGGGGAACGTTGGCTTCCTCCGTCACTGGAGCAAGCAAGCCTCCTGTTTGCTTCAAGCTGCCTGGCTGCCGGCCGCCATCTTGGCTGGCAGTTAATTTGCATATCGCCCTGATTAACCAATGGGAAGGGTAGCAGAGGTACAGCTAATTACCATGTTTCTCTTTTATTAGATAGGATATTGAGTACCTAATATGTGGGGAGGATTATTCTGGACTTGGTGGTAATTAAGACTGACAAAGGTCTTGCTTTCATGAAGTTTTTTGGAAAGGCACAAGAAATAAAGCAACCATAGAATGCAGGATAGTGTTAATTTCTAAAGAAAAATAAAAGGACGTGTTAACATAGGAGTAAAGGGAGTAGAGGTTTGGGTTACTTTACCTAGGGTTGATGGGGAAGGACTTTCTAAAAAATACTTTGTTTATTCTTTAGTACCTTTGACTTGGAAAGGTATTACTCTTTTCACAGAAGAAAATGAAATATAGTGAGTTTTAGGAACTTACTCAATATCAGATATCTAGTCAGTCATGAAGCGGGATTTCAATTCTGTCTTGGTTTTATAGTTCTGCAATCTACATTGCATCATAAAGTATAAAGAGTACAAGGAAGTGACATGATTTATTTTTAACTGATTGGATTTGAGAGGAGAAGACTAATAAGAAAATAGTCCTCTAGTATTTTGAACTTGAGTAACTGGGAAATAAAATAACCTAATTAATAGAAATGGTGGCATTTAAAGGTTTTGGTAGAAAGTTAAGTTCAGTCATGTTTATTTGAGGCAGGGTATTGATATAGAGATAATGAACCAGGCATTGGAAATGAAGGACATTCAGAAATAGTGTTCTGTGTCCAAGATGTAAATCCAGTAATATTTGTTTTAGGTTATAGATGAAACTAAGTTGTCTCAGGAAAATATAAGGGACACTGAAGGCTGAAAGTTAAAGACAGAGCCTTAAGCACAGTCTTATTTTGTGGGTGGAGAGCAGTGGAACCAACGAGGATAAAAAAGTGCTGATCCTAGGAGGTAGGAGGAAAAACAGAGACTTGCTTTACTATCACTTAGGTTAAGGGAAAAGACTGATTAAAAAATTAAGAATGTTTTAAATGGTCAAGGAAAATTAGCAGTGATACAAAACTATTTTGAAAGTCTTTTTGATGGTGACAAGGTTGCATCTTTGGAATTTCATAACTTTCAGGGATGAATTTGAAATTATAGTGCCAAGTATAGAACCTTTTTTGAGAAAAATTTGGGACAAAGGAAAGATAATGTTAACTATAGGAAATAGGATTAATTATGTGAGATGATGCTAACTTCAACATATTTTTAAGCTGAAGGAAACAAGTTTTAATTTTAAAAAAGATTGAAAATGTCAGAAATAGAGGCAATGATTGAATATAAATATGTGTTAAAAGTATGATTGAAAGACATAAAAATGGAGTAAGCCTTAAATCGCTATAGGTATACCAAGGTCTAGCAGAATTTTTGTGAATCTAGAGAGTTAATGAAATATATTTGTGTTTTCAGTTTAAGCATTTCTATTCATTATTTCTTCTTATAAGCAATACTAGGGGCCCAGTGCACAAATTTGTGCACCTTGAAAGGAACTCTGGGCCATGAGGCTGCTGTGGGCACAGGGGCGGGTCTTGGCCCATTCTCTGCACCCCCGCCCGGCCCCTCCCTCCATGACCCCCAGTCCCCTGTCTGCCAGAAGCCTCATTCTCACCACTGCTGCTCCCACCCACTTACGGCGCAGAGCTCTTGGGGCCAGCGCCATCAGTGGGTGCAAGCGTGTCTGGCGCTGTCAGTAGGTGTGAGCAGCGGCTGCCTGCCCCGATTGCCCCTCAGGAGCAGGGAGAGGTGGAGAAGCCCTGAGGGGCAATCAGGGCCAGCAACTGTTGCTCACACCCGCTGACGGCACCAAGCACCAGCAGTGGGTGCAAGCGGCACCTCTGGTGCTGGCATCAGATGTGAGCAGGGCCGGGGCCAGCAGCAGGTGTGAGCACCGGGCGGGACTGCGGCATGCAGGAGCAAAGAATTTTCAGTAACCACCAGAGGTTTGCCCCGATGACCGGCACCCTGCCTTGGTCTGGTGCCCCCGCTCACCTGCTCTACCATCCCGCCGTGGCCAACGCCTGCCTTGTTCTGCGTGCACCCCCTGGTGGTCAGCGCATGTCATAGTGACCCATTGTTCGGTTGTTTTGCCACTCGGTCTATTTGCATATTAGCCTTTTATTTTATTGGATTCTGCTTATGAGGTTATTTTTGAATATTTTAATATTTTATTTAGTTTATAGCACTATAAATAAACACTTGAGAATAAACAGATGACAATCTATAAAGATATATATTTATTCATTTTTGCACTTGTTATTAACTATAAAAATACAATGAAAACTGAAAATAATTATGAACCTTATAATAGTTCATGCAATACTTTCAATAAGTATTGCTATTTTATCTGGAGGGCATTGATGCAGAAATTAAAGAAGTCTTTATTCATTCTAAAAGAAACAAATTAGTAGTGTGATTAAAACTTGTGCCTTATAACAATAAAATATCCAGAAGGTCTTTTGTCCATTTTGAGTTTATTCTTGTGCATGGTGTTAAGTTGGTGACCTATTTTCATTTTTTTGCGTGTAGCTATCCAGTTTTCCCAATGACATTTATTAAAGAGACTCCATTGTATGATCTTGCCTCATTTGTCAAATATTAATTGAACATAATAGCTTGGGTCAGTTTCTGGGGTCTCTGTACTGTTACATTGATCTATCTATATACCTGTTCTTTTGCCAGTAGCAGGCTGTTTTGAGTACAGTGGTTTTGTAGTATAACTCGGTATCTGGTATTGTGATTCCTCCAACTTTGTTGTTCTTTCTGAAAATTGCTGTGGCTATTCGGGGTCTTTTTTGGTCCCATATAAATTTTTGGAGTTTGTCCTAGATCTGAGAAATATGCCTTTGGCATTTTAATAGGGATTGTATTGAATCTATAGATTGCTTTGGGTAGTAAGGACATTTTAATGATGTTTATTCTACCAATCCATGAACACAGTATTTTCTTCCACTTGTTTATATCTTTATCCCTTTTTTAACGTCCTGTAGTTTTCCGAGTATAGATCTTTTACCTCCTTGGTTAAGTTTATTCTGAAGTATCTTAATTTTTTTTGGTTGCAATAGTAAATGGGCTTTTTTAAAAAAATTATAAAGGCAGCATTTATTAAAATACATTTCATTTTCAAAAAGTAATTTCTACAAACATTGTATGAATACATTTTTGGGGGACAGCCTGTAAATATATGTCTTGAGAACTCTGAATTACTATACTTAAGAGATACATTGGTCCAGAAGGAAGACGTACATAGCTATGGCTCAGATCCCTTCCTTGCCCTTTCATAAATACATGACCTTAAGGAAGGCGAAGTCAGCTAACTTCTCTGAAAATTCTGTTAATAAGGAAGAAAGGAAGATCGATTTTTTCAAAGGCAGTTAATACTTTCTGTTAAACAGTGAAAAATACATTTAAAATGCAGTGCAGCATTGATATTCCAAGGGGAAGTTTTTAGTTCAAACCTTTAGCATCCATTTGTTCATCATTCCAATGTAAATGTGAAAAGAAAAATGCATTGTATCATATATAATTAACAAACACATTCTTTTTTAGTTGTGGGATTTTAAGTCTGTCTTGGTTTCACAGTCCTATAATCTACATTGCATCACAAATGCATTCTTAAAGAAATGTATGCTCAATTTAATAGAGTGATATAGATTAATGTTTGTAAAGTTTAAAATGTTTTTGCTTTCCAAAAAATAAAGATAGCCCAGTAGAGACTGTCTAAGACAATATAACCTGAGAAATTATATAGCGGTGAAGTGAGTTCCCTGTTTTTCTTGTTTTTCTTTTTTATATCCTAAAATTGAAGCTTAAGAAGCCAGTAACCCGTATGAAATATAAAAAACATAAGATAAAATGTTAAAAGTAAAACTATAATTATAAAAATTTATTACATAGTTACATTTATGAATGTTACTGAATTATAAATAAATGTACATATATTATAAATAGGTGTGAAAACCAAAAGCAAGATATTTATTAGGATGATAAAGTCAATAACCAAAATAAGTCAGAAAAATGAATTTAAAATGCTAAGTAAATATTAAGTTGAATAAAGCAGAGGATTTTAACATTAGTCTTAATGTAGAATTGAGCACACATATCATCAAATGGCATTAATAGGATCTCTTTCAAGTGATATAAAAATAACTGCTACAATAAAGATATTTTTGTTTGAGCATTACTGTACAAAATGGTATTATATAAAAACATATAACAAATATATTTGGAAATATGAGACTAAATGGATAGAAAATATTACAGTAGTAGAGAACATAAAGTCTATCTCAATTACTCATTTCATTAAAAAGGATGCATACAGGATTCCACTTCTGGGAAGATAGATATATGTCCCTCCTGTAACATAAAACTCAATTTCCTGGACTTTATATATACAATATAGTTATTACTTATCTACACTAATAAAAGAGAAACATGGTAATTGGTGTACGACCGCTACCCTTTTCATTGGCTAATCAGTGAGTATATGCAAATTAACTGTCAGCCAAGATGGCGGCCGGCAGCCAGGCACTGAAGCGAGCACGAGGCTTGCTTGCTGCAGACTCCAACGTTCGCTGCCTCACTTGCCAGCCTCTCAGCTGCAACTCTAAGCAACTATATACTATGTTGCAAATAAGAAGGTAAACAAACCGCCAGAAACCAGCCGGACTGAAATCCAGCCAGACCGAAACATTGTATCCATGTTTTCAGCAGCGAGGCCTCAGAGCTAAAGCTGGCCCAGAA
>NW_005363836.1:3903978-3907489 GCF_000412655.1 Myotis brandtii | reverse complement strand
AATCGGCCCTACCCTGAGCGTGACTGAGGGTGGCATTGCAACCTCCCGATCCGCCCTGCTCTGTGCATGACAGGGGGCGGTGTCCCAACTCCCCAATCGGCCCTGCTCTGAGCCTGACCAGGAGCTGCACTTAGGGATTGGGCCTGCCCTCTGCCACCCGGGAGCAGGCCTAAGCCAGCAGGTCATTATCTCCCGAGGGGTCCCAGACTGCGAGAGGGCACAGGCCGGGCTGGGGGATCCCCCCTCCCCCCGCCCCCCGAGTGCACAAATTTTTGTGCACCGGGCCTCTAGTTATATAATAATTATGTATTATTTTATAATGCATTATATATAAAACAAACCTAAAAATTCTATGAATGGGAAAGATTAGAGACTGTCTGATAGTATAACCTGAGAAAGTATAACCTGAGAAATTATACAGTGGTGAAGTGAGTTTCCTGTTTTTCTTTTTTTTCTTTTTTATATCCTAAAATTGAAGCTTAAGAAACAGTAATCCAGAAATGCCAAAATGTGCAAATCAATAAACAAAATACCCAATAATAAAAACAGAAGCCAGCTCTCTCTGTCCAAATGACCAAGAAAGTTTCAGTTTAGTAAGACAGATAACTTTTAGATTACCACTACACTCTACTACCATCAAAACCATAGAAGAAATTGTGGTTGCACCTTCACTCATGCCAGCAAAGGTGGAGTGGGGAGCCTAGACTGGCATGGGTGAAGGTGCAACCACAGGAAAGAAGGATTTTCACTATTGCCTAAATGTAATAAGGCCACCCTCATAGCAGTGTCATTGAAGACCACAGACAAGTTGAAACTTCCATCCTCACCCAGAAGAAATGAGGAGCCCTCTCACCAATTGGGTGTTAATAGAGGTTGAGTGGTGAGGAACCTGAACTTCTTCCTACACCTGGGAGTCGCAAGATAATGACACATTTCCCCTGATGGTGCAATCTCAAAGAAAGCTAAGACAGATGATTAAAATACAATTGAAAGTTTTACAAAATAATAAAATCTAGGTTTTAATAAAAAATTGATTAACATAAAAAGAATTTAGAAGATCTTAGACTAAATAAAAAGAGACAATTAATAGATGCTAACACTGAGAAAATAAAGTGGTTAAAGATTGTAAAGCACCAATGATAAAATAAAAAGCTTCAATGAGCAACTATAAACATGCTTGAAACATGTGCAAATAGAAGACCTTACCAGAGTAATAGATATAAAGAATAAATGGTGATTTGAGATCTCAGAAATGCAATAACCAATCAACCAAATAAACAAACAAAAATGCTTAGTGGATGAATTTAACATTAGAATGAATGGGAAATGTGAAAGAATGAGGGAAAGGAAAAACAGAATAGAAGAAATTGTTCAATATGAGCAAGAGAAAATAGACTGAAAAATAATAGATATTCCATGCAAATGGAAACAAATATTCCATGGAAATGGAAACAAAGAAAAGCAAGGATAGCTTATACTTAATAAGAGATGAACGAAGTCACTATATAATTATATATATACTAGAGGCCCGGTGCACAAAAATTTGTGCACTCGGGCGGGAGAGAGGGTCCCCCTGCCCGGCCTGTGCCCTCTCGCAGTCTGGGACCCCAAATTGTACAGTACGGTGCGAAGGCACGCCGGGCCCTCCTTGGTTCATATCTGTAAGGTTCACACCAGCACTAAACACTACATCATCCAGCACAATGCAGGGCGTCCCGGAAGTGCACGCACACACTGAGTGACTATAAATATATTTTATTGATTTTTTACAGAGAGGAAGGGAGAGGGAAAGAGAGTTAGAAACATCGATGGGAGAGAAACATCGATCAGCTGCCTCCTGCACACCTCCTACTGGGGATGTGCCCGCAACCAAGGTACATGCCCTTGACCAGAATCGAACCTGGGACCCTTTAGTCTGCAGGCCGATGCTCTATCCACTGAGCCAAACTGGTTACGGCCCTCACCCATTTTTGATCATACTTTTTATTAATATGCCTTTTGAGTCATTTCATAGTAAGGAAGCACATACGTATATAAAATTTTTAAAACAGCAGCTTCTTTTCATTATTGCATCCATAAGGGTATATTAACCTGAATACGTTTAGCATTTAAATTTACTTAAACCCTTTTTTTTGATAACTAGAGGCCCGGTGCAAGAAAATCGAGCATTCGGGGGTCCTTCAGCCCGGCTTGCATCCTCTCATAGTCCAGGAACCCTCGGGGGATGTCCAGCTGCCAGCTTAGGTCCACTTCCCAGGGGAAGCAGGCCTAAGCCTGCAGTCAGATATCCTTAGTGCTGCCACAAAGATGGGAGAGGCTCCCACCACTGCTGCTGAGCTCATCAGCCATGAGCCTGGCTTCTGGCTGAGTGGCTCCCTCTGTGGGAGCGCACTGACCACCAGGGGGCAGCTCCTGCACTGAGCATCTGCTCTCTTGTGGTCAGTGTGCTGTGCATCATAGCAACCAGTCGTTCTGCCGTGGGGCTGAAACCAGTTCTCTGACATCCCTTGAGGGGTCCCGGATTGCGAGAGGGTGCAGGCCAGGCCGGGGGACCCCACTGGTTAATGATCGGGGCTGGGTAGAGGAGCAGGAGGTTGACCAGCCGGGGAGGAACCACAGGTGGGCTCCAGGGTGTGTCCAGACCATCTCACTCAGTCCCGATCAGCTGGACCCCAACAGCAGCTTACCTATCTGTTGGAGCATTTGCCTCCTGGTGTTCAGTGCATGCCATAGTGAGCAATTGAGTGGCCTTAGCATATCATTAGCATATTATGCTTTGATTGGTTGAACGGGCAACCGGATGACCAGACACTTAGCATATTAGGCTTTTATTATATAGAATAGGCAAGCTATGGAAGCAACCCAAGTGCCCATGGATAGAATGGATAAAGAAGATGCAATTTTTGCCCTGGATGGTTTACCTCAGTGGTTAGAGTGTTGGCCTTGGGACCCTAGGGTTTTGGGTTTGACCCCCAACTAGGGCTCATGTGGGAGGCAATCAATTGCTGTTTCTCTCTCACATTGATCTCTCTCTCTCTCCCCATTCCTCCCTCCTTTCCACTTTGAAAATCAATGAAAAAAATATCCTTAGGTGAGGATTTAAAAAAATATATATATATATATATATATACATACACACCCAATATAGGAGCATCAAAATATATAAATCAAATATTAATAGACTTTAAGGGAGAAGTATACAACATAAGTAATTTTAGAGGAATTCCATACCCCACTTTTAACAATGGATTAATGTATCTCACATTGTTGTTTCTCTCCCTCCCTTTCTAAAATCAAGTAAAAATAAATATAAAATTGATTGGAAATCTGGGTAATTATCTATACTAATAAAAGGATAATATGCTAATTAGACCAGGAGACCTTTCGAACATCCTTCCGGACAAAGCCATGGTGGCGGGACCTAGGCAGAGGCAGTTAAGGGCATTCAGGCCAGCAAGGGAGGAGAGTTGGGGGTGATCAGGCTGAGGGGGGGGGCGCCATGGGGGGCATC
>NW_005363836.1:3901074-3903950 GCF_000412655.1 Myotis brandtii | reverse complement strand
ATCAGGCCAGCCGTGGGGGGCAGTTGGGGGCAAGCAGGCAGCAAGCAGAGTGGTTAGGGGCGATCAGGCAGGCAGGAAGATGAACGGTTAGGATCCAGCAGTCCCAGATTGTGAGAGGTATGTCTAACTGCCAGCAAGGATTGGGCCTAAACTGGCAGTCGGACATCCCCCGAGAAATCCCAGATTGGAGAGGGTGCAGGCCAGGCTGAGGGACACCCCTTCCCCCGTGCACGAATTTTGTGCACTGGGCCACTAGTATACAATATGAATAGAATACAGTTTTTTTGTTTAAATATGTTTTTATTGATTTTTTAGAGAGAGAGGAAGGGAGAGGGAGAGAGAGATAGGGACATCAATGGTGAGAGAGAATTAGATTCGGCTGCCTCCTGCATGCCCCTACTGAGGATCGAGCCCACAACCCAGGCATGTTCCCTGACCAGTAATCGAACCAGTGATCTCTTGGTTCCTGGGTCGATGCTCAATCACTGAGCCATACTGGCAAGGCAGAATATAGTTTTACAACTTGTTTTTTCAACTACTCTTCCTGTTAGAACACAAAGTACTCTCTTCCATATGAGTTATTTTACAAAAGTCCTTAGTATTTTTTTGAAATACCTCATCATGTTTTATCCCAGGGTTAGCAATGGCCCCATTTTCATTTCAGGGTTATAATAGCAAGTGGTAGACCATAGGTATTTTGTTATTCTACCATCTATTTTGTTGAGTGTTGATATTTCTTTGTTAAACTTTTACTATAATAATTTAATTCTTTTTATTAAATTGAAGATATTAATACTAATTATCTTTACAGTTAATTTTTTCATAATTTTACATTATGTACTTTGGATAAGTTGCTTTATAAATTTCTTTAGACTGTTTTTTGAGTATCAAATACATGAAGGTATATAGGTTCTTTGTAAACTCTAAAAGTATATATCCTTTTAAGTAATATTATTATGAAACTGCTACAGATAACATTATTTGGATGCTTGAAATGTTTTAGCCCTATTCTAAGTGCTTTACAGATATTCTCTCACACCAACCCTGTGAGGTGGTACTATTGTTATCTCTACAGATGATGAATTGGGGACAGGTAAGTTACTTACCCTAAATCACATTGCTAGGAAGTTGTAGAACTGGAATTTAAATCCAGGCCATCATTTCTCTAGTGCAGGAAATGCATTACTTACCCTTTAGAAAGAGGTAATTTCCATTTATTCTCAGATTTCAAATGGTTTATGACATTTGTACAAATTTACTTCAGTTTTATTGTCATTTTACAAAATAATTGTCTCGGGACATCAGAAAGCTGAGTGTAGAGGTTACTTGTTCTCTGGCAGGAACACTAACCCTGCCCACAGATGAAGAGTAGCCTATATAATCCTATATAATAAAAGGTTAATATGCAAATCAACCAAATAATCCTTCCCTGGAACAATCAGTCACTACAATGCACAGTGACCACTAGGGGGCAGACACTCAATGCAGGAGCTGCCCCCTGGTGGTCAGTGCACTCCCACAGGGAGAGTGCTGCTCAGCCAGAAGCCCTGAGCCAGGCTCACACTTGGCAAGTGCAGCGGAAGTGGCGGGAACCTCTCCCGCCTCCACAACAGTGCTAAGGATGTCCAACTGCTGGCTTAGACCCGCTCCCTATGGAGAGAGGGCCTAAGCCATCAGTCAGACATCCCCCAAGGGCTCCCAGACTGCAAGAGGGCGAAGGCCAGGCTGAGGGACCCCCCCCACACACACACACACAGTGCACGAATTTCATGCACTGGGCCTCTATTTCTGTTTATAAAGAGAAGGAATTACTCATGCCTTGTTGAGAATCTGGACTCTGCTTTAACTGCAGTGTGAACTTAATGGCTCTCTGTTGGTGAGAACTGCAGCATTTGACCAGGGTCTCTTAAGACTGGCCACCTAAGTTCCCTAATATATTCTTCTTGTTCACTTCTTTCTTATGCTCTCAAACTCCCTGCCCCAAGCTACTGTAGGAGAGGAAAAATAATTTTCCCTCTACTGTTCTGAGTTCTTGGCTGAGACTTCTGTAATAAAAGACAGATTAACAAGAGAAAAACAAACAAGTTCATTACTGTCTACCTCATGTATACATCAGAGATACCCAGGGTAAAATGAGTAATTCCTAAAGTGGCTTAGAATAAATGCTTAAAGAATGGGGAGAAATGTCCTAACTGGTTTGGCTCAGTGGATAGAGTGTCAGCTTGCAGACTGAAGGGTCCCAGGTTTGATTCTGGTCAAGGGCATGTACCTGGGTTGCAGGCACATCCCCAGTAGGGAGTGTGCAGGAGGCAGCTGATTGATGTTTCTCTCTCATCGATGTTTCTAACCCTCTATCCCTCTCCCTTCCTCTCTGTAAAAAATCAATAAAATATATTTTTAAAAAAAGAATGGGAGAGAGAATGTAGGCTTCTTAGGAGAGTAAATGATTTTTAGGAAAGATGAATGGCCCTTAGAAGAACAGATAGGAGTTTGTGACAAAATTCATCTGGGTGTGGTGGTCTCTCTTAAACTCCTTTCCTTGTAATCTTCTCATTTTGTTCCCCTTAATAAGAGACCATATTTCCTGGTTGATTAAACTATTGACAAGAGGATTTATTTTGAATGCATTTTGGAAGATCTTCCTTTAGGCCAGTGATGGCGAACCTATGACACGCGTGTCAGAGGTGACACGTGAACTCATTTTTTTTGGTTGATTTTTCTTTGTTAAATGTCATTTAAATATATAAAATAAATATCAAAAATATAAGTCTTTGTTTTACTATGGTTGCAAATATCAAAAAATTTCTATATGTGACACGGCACCAGAGTTAAGTTAGGGTTTTTCAAAATGCTGACACACCGAGCTCAAAAGGTTC
>NW_005363836.1:3885281-3900596 GCF_000412655.1 Myotis brandtii | reverse complement strand
GAACTCATTTTTTTTGGTTGATTTTTCTTTGTTAAATGGCATTTAAATATATAAAATAAATATCAAAAATATAAGTCTTTGTTTTACTATGGTTGCAAATATCAAAAAATTTCTATATGTGACACGGCACCAGAGTTAAGTTAGGGTTTTTCAAAATGCTGACACGTCTAGCTCAAAAGATTCGCCATCACTGCTTTAGGCAGATAAGGAAAGTTCAGAGAAATCCCCTCCCTGTTTTTGCCGTTTTTCAAGTGTCTCCCACTCAAAATAATGAATATGCCAAAGGAGCATATTTTAGATGGCATGTCTTGATCTCCTATAATCATATTATGGGGCAGCATGAAGTAGCACTTATCTGCAAGATTTTGTTGTTGTTATTCTAGCAGTACATAGCTGATTGAAGGTATAGGCAGAAAAGGTGTGTGTTTGTAACATGATGGGTTTGATGATTTTCAGGGAAGGTGCCTTACAAACAATACAAATTTTCATTTTTTTTAAAGCAGAATCATTGCATTCATAACCTAACCAAATTGGCTTTATTACTAAATTATTACAGTAAAATGATAAGATATAGGGAGTCTGTATTTCCAAATCTAAACAATTTGCAGGTGAGAGATCTTAGAGATAATTTCTTTAAAGTGAGAACATATCTTTCCCCAGGGGGATGTGCTCTGTTCCAATAAAAGTGTCCAACATGGTAGTTAAGCTGCAACAAAATTTTGAACTACTGTAAATTATTTTATGAATCCAACATGCCAGTTTTCTTCATGGGGATCCACAGAATACTTTTAGAGTTTCACTGAATACCTATTCATATAACTACTTTTCAGAGGTTGACATACTTATGGTCAAAGTTGATATCTATGCTATCAGATTGGGAGAAGAATCTAGAAAATAGAGGAGGTTATCATCATGGATCTTGCATTTTGTTAGAGAATTGAAGTTATTTGGTGCTACTAATTCTTGATTTACTGATCTAATAAAATATATGTGAAAATGTATATTATTCAACTGCTATGCCTTTAAGATACCTGTGAATGTGTTAGTAGTTTCTACCAAGAGAGTACCGAGTTTAAAGTGTCTTTTGGAAATAATTTCATGAAATAAAATTATTAAACATATTTTCTTTATACAGGGATCAACCTATGAGGATGAAACTAATAACATCAACTTTGTTATTTCAAAAATAAATGAAATCATGGCTCATAATTCACCAATTTTGATTATTCAAAGATGGATACGTGGTTTCCTAGTTAGAAAAATTTTGAGGTATGTTTATTTCTCTACTATTTGAATATTAAACTAAAATGTTAAGAAAATCAATGATAAAAAGGCATCTCTCCAATGATATTCATTTTTGCATTCCTATTAAAACAGTACTTTATAGATGACTTGAACTAGTTTTAAGAAACACACCACAATAAGTAGCAATTAGAGGCAAATATAGTAATAGCTTATACTATTTGGCATAATAAAAATTTGATACTTTTTCTTTTTTAAAAAAATTGACCATATATGTATATAACTAATAAAGTTTTTATGAATTACTAATTGAGTAATTCTGACAGTATTTCTCTTAAAAAACAACAACAATCTAAAACATACTGAATTTCCTCTTTAATGGGATGAAATAGAAATATAAACCATGTTCTATATAATGGGGTACAATAGAAATATAAACCATGAAACATATATTAGGATTTCATATTTTGTTTGAATGTGAAGATAATTTTGGTGAAACATCTGCTACCATATCCATCTGCATTGTCATTTGGTTAATTGTATTTTTCTTTCTCTTTGTTCCTTGCATTGTTTCCAGTAGCTGACATTTGCAAATAGACGAACACCTTTCTTGGCAGAATCTCTGAACACTGAACTTGGGGAGACAAGATAGGGTACTCTGTCATCAATTTCTATATATATTAGTCATACCAAACATCACATATAGGAAAAAGTAAATGAATATTTTTATATAGCTTATTTTCAGATGCTAAATGATAGAATACAGAAGATAGGAATGAAATTTGACCCTGAAATATAGGTAGGATTAAAATAGATCTAGAATTGGGCAATGACAGCCTCTGAGAAACCCAGATTAGGAAGTTTCATTGAAATGATATTCAGTATTGTGTGGTAGGCAGAGAGAATGGTCTCCTGCATTAGCCTGCATGGCTAAATCATAGATGGCAGTAGCCCTGTTAGAGAGAGAAAAGTATGAGGATCAACTGACCATAATACAGTGCCTGCAACTTCTGAAGAAGAGGTTCCAGGTTCCATATACTTTTCAAACTAAGGTCAAAGTGTGAGAGAA
This sequence comes from Myotis brandtii, assembly GCF_000412655.1. Taxonomy (NCBI): domain Eukaryota; kingdom Metazoa; phylum Chordata; class Mammalia; order Chiroptera; family Vespertilionidae; genus Myotis; species Myotis brandtii. The sequence goes on along the minus strand of NW_005363836.1, from coordinate 3,898,285 downwards.
ATTGGGCTCACAGTGGAAATAAGTAAAATTATATGGAATAAAAGATGTGGAAGAGGATCAGGCAGCTGCTGACAGGTGCATATTTATTTAAAATATTATTTCTGTCTCATCTTTCTTTAAATTTAGTGTGAGTTTTATATGAAATAAAGATCTAATTAAAGGGACTTATCTTTAGCTTATGCTCCTACAATTGAGTTTTTCACTCTTAGAATCAAGATTTCCTGTATATGCATGTAACATGAGATTAAAAACCTTGTGCATGGAAATGGTATCTCAAAATTTAGCATGCATGAATAGAATTTGAATAAGATTTGTGGGGAAAGATGCCTGTAATCTATATATATAAAAGGCTAATATGCTAAGTGTCCGACCATCTGACTGGTTGCTATGACCGCACTGACCACCAGGGGTGGGTGGCAGCGGGGCGGGACTGGGGACTGGCGAGCAGGTGGAAGGCAGACCTCTTGGTCCCTCCCCCTGGCCCACAGGCTCCGATCAGTTGCCATGTGGTGAATGGGATGGGTGGTGGTGGCAGGGCAGGACTGGGGACTGGTGAGTGGGCATAAGATGGCCCAGATCGCAGGCTAGGCCTAGGTATCCTACCCGCACACAACTTTGTGTGCGCTGGGCCTCTAGTATAATATAACGTGTTATATAATGGTACAGTAGCTTTGTATATTACTTAACAAAAATAACATGACTTTATTGTTACTAAATTATTTTTACTGCAATATACTTTTTCATGTTTAAAGTTTTAAATGTAATTAGCTCACTCAATCCTCACAGCAATTATGTGAGATAAATATAATTATTTCATAGATACTATAAGAGACAAATTGAGGATTAGTAAAAAAAAAAGGTAGATGAAAAGAAGAGAAAGTATTACATTTATATATTTAATACAAATATAATACGAAGAAAACTAAGGCATTTATTTTAGTAGTAGAATATCTCCCCAAACTCTTTATATTTATATAGTAGACCTAGTAGGTAGCATCAATGTCAGATAGAGGGATTATAATATGCTTGCTGTAGTTTTCTGGTTGCGTGTTTATGAATAGCTCATTAGTTAAAATTCCTTTCATAAAATAATTAAAGCAAGTACTTTTCTTATCCTTCCTGCATAAAAATTTGGAAAATTATAGGTTATGTTGCATCTAGAGTTTTTATCTGCAAACAATAGAAGCTAACTCTAAATGACTGAGGGAATAATGTAATTTGTTGGAGGTTTATCCTGGAAGCTCACAGAATATTCAGGAAGCCACAATAATTGAACTTGAGAAATAAGTAGCAATGAGAGGCAATGCAGAGCCAAGACTCCACCAGAGAAAGAGTTTGCTCAGGGAGCTTCCATTTACTAACTATATGACACCTTGTCATTCTGCTGCAGTTGTCCTTGGGCTTTTGGATAATTCCTAAAACAAGTATAAATTCAGGGAGAAAGCATTAAATAGGCTGATGCTAAGTTATATGACAATGTCTTAGCTCTTAGGAAAGTGGAAAAGGAATTATCTGTTCCCTTAAGTCAGCCATACATTGGAGATAACAATATATCAATACAGGTAACCAGAATGGCAGGGTCTTTAGGTACTATGCAGCTTCACTAAATGTACATTAAATTCATTTTGGTTTGCGTAGCCATCTATGTATATAAAAGCCTAAGCGACCGAATGACCAGTTGTTATGAAGCACACTCAATGCAGGAGCTTCCCCCTGGTGGTCAGTGCACTCTCACAGCTGGAGCACCACTCAGCTGACCGATGGGCACCAGATGCAGGAATCATGGCTGGCCACAGCAGCCTGGACACCACAGGGGAGGGGCAGCGAGCCTACTGAGCAGCAGCAGTGACAGTCACAGTGGGGCCAAGATGAGCAGGAGCAGCAGGCGGCATTGGACTGCCAGTTTTGGTCTGATTCCCATAGGCTATGCCGAGGGACCACACCAGTGCACAAATCCATGCACCGCACCTTTAGTATTATTATAATAGGCAAGACTAATATGTTTTCTAGGATCTCTAGAATATTTTTGTAAGTTACAAATTTCTTATTTTAAATTTAATTCACAATTAAGTTTGTAAATGTATTTATCAATATCCAAATATGTATATATGCACTTGTTTTTTATTCTTCTCCAAATGTCTATAAGGTAGAATGGGAGAAAAAATGTTTGTGTTTGTATATGTGTGTGTGTATGTGTATGTGTGTGTGTGTGTGTGTTCATGTATGTATGTTTCAGAATATGATATAGATCAAGGGTTTACAAAATTCAGCCTGTGGGCACAATTCGACATGGCTTGTTACACAAAAAGAATGCTTTTTTATATTTTTAAAGAATTGTAAATACATAGAAGAGTATACAACACAACCAAATATATACTGCAAAAACCTAAATTATTTACTCTCTGGCTCTTTATGGAAAAAGTTTTTGATCCTGATATAGAAAGCTATGCACAACACAAGGAGAAAATTTCTATTTTAATTGAATTTTGATCCGATAAATAATTTCATTGCTGGTTTTGTTATGCATGTTACTAGTTTTTGAGTTGAATTTAAACATTGCTTGGAGCTGTGCTCAAGAAAGCAAGAAAAACTTTTTTTCCCTAATTTTTAGGTTGGTAGAAAAATGTCAATTTAATTTTCCTGAACTATAAAATTTATATGAAGGATAAAATTGCATAATCCGCCGAACCGGTTTGGCTCAGTGGATAGAGCGTCGGCCTGCGGACTTGGGGGTCCCAGGTTCGATTCCGGTCAAGGGCATGTACCTTGGTTGTGGGCACATCCCCACTGGGGGGCGTGCAGGAGGCAGCTGATCGATGTCTCTCTCTCATCGATGTTTCTGTCTCTCTATCCCTCTTCCCTTCTTCTCTGTAAAAAATCAATAAAAAAATATTTTAAAAAAAATTGCATAATCCTAACTAATAATAGACAGAGTAATTGACCGTACCTTCGCTATGCCTTCCATTGGCTAATCAGCACAATATGCAAATTAATGACCAACAAAGATGGCGGTTAATTTGCATACATAGGCTCCAAGCAGCGGAGCGAAGACTGAAGGGGAGTAGGAGCAGTGAAGACAGAAGAGAGAAGGTGGCTCCGGCCGGGGCCGCGAAGATGGAAGACGGAAGGCGGCTCTGGCTGGGGCCGCGAAGATGGAGGGCAGAAGGCGGCTCTGGCCAGGGCTGGGAAGATGGACAGAAGGCGGCTCAGACCAGAGCGAAGGCCTGGGTCCCGGGTGCCGGAGGAAAACCGGTGCCCGCAGCCAGGAGAAGGGAAGGCCTATTGCATGAATCTCTTCGTGCAACAGGCCTCTAGTTATAAATAAAACTACAGAAACTCATTGTAGGTAACTTACGATATAATAACTAACTTTGAAATCTATATTATTAATTGCCCCATAATTGTTTGATATGTGGATATCCTGGAATCATGACAAATGTTTGCAAATAAGACTCCCTGTGAAAGAAAAAGATGTTGTTATAATCTAGGGAATTAGATGATAGGTTGTAACTGAGCTACCAGTTGGTTTATCAAACTTAAGGGCAACTTACTAGGGGGAAAAGAAAATAAACAAGATTTATGACCTGGGGATTATTATGCTAAGCAAAATAAGTCAGTCAGAGAAAGACAAGTATTACATGTCTTACTCATATGTGGAATCTAAAGAAAAATATAAACTGATGAACAAAATAGTTCCAGAGACATAGAAACATGGAACAGACTGATGAATCTCAGAGGGAAGATGGTGGTGGGTGTGTGATTAACCAAAGAACTTATATGCATATGCATAACCCAAGTTCACAGACAATAGTATGGTGAAGGCCTGGGGCAGGGTGGGGAGGCTAGAAGAGGTAAATGGAGGGGAAAAAAGGTACATCTATATTACTTTCAAGAATAAAGATTAAATAAAATAAATAAATAAATAAATAATAAATAGATTTACTAACTTGAAGGTCCCCAAACAGGGTAAAGAATAAATAGGTCATAGCTGATTCTAAGACAAAATCTTTGAACATTAATATCTATGAATGCATTTTTTATATATACTATTAATCCTCTGCTAGTTTTTAAATGGGTATGAATTATCAAATAATACTCAACATAGTAATGTCAAAATGTATATGATGCAGGAAATTATTAGCCTCATTTCAAATTATTCACATTAAAGACTTTATAAGAATTTTATAATGTACTTTACATGATTTCATAATATAAAAGCATTAGAGGCAACTTTTCAGTAATACATCTATTATTTGGATGGTAATTGACTGTTACATGCAGTGTATGTTTTGAGTCCTTATTTTGGAATTATGAAAAGGAATTATAATAGTCTATTATTTTTTATAGTAAATTATGTAATTTTGAATGCTGATTTTGTTCAATAGTGACTACATTATTTATATATAATAAAGATTAATTCCTACCTTATAAAATAGGTATATCAAAAATAGAAGTAGCACACATTTTTTTCAAAGTAAATCCTATTTTAAATGATAAATTTAGATCAACATTCCTGTGAAAATATTTGAGTAAGGTGAATTTGCCAGATATAAATGATTTAAAATAAAATCTATCTTTGCATATGGTTTGGATCGTTAATCATAATCTGTAAAGACAAGGTACAGATTCAATCCAGGGTTATCTAAAATTTGCAGCTTTAAAATTAACATAGTTTAATACTCTCTTGGAACACAGATGTGCTTTCCTCTACTATTTACTAAACAAAAATATTTTGTTAAAATACTATTAAATGACTGAAAATATTTTATGATTGTGTAAGCAACTTAATAATCTTACCTAATAATAGACAAACATGCAAATTGACCATCCCTCCACTACGCTCATCAGCCAATCTGATGAGTATGCAAATTAAACCAACAAAGATAGTGTTTAATTTGCATATGTAGGCACCCAGTGGCCTGGGTCCCGGGAATATCATCGGCACCCAGGTCACTCCGAGGTAGGCCCTGTGTGGGCCTTGAGCAGTCTAGGAAGGGCCTGAGCCAGGGGGCTCCTGGACAGGGCCAAGCCTGCGATCAGAGCCAAGGGGGCCCCTTCCCAGACCTAACACCTTGGCCAGAGGCATTAGGCCTGGGCAGGGGCAGAGCTGGCGATCGCAGGGAGCTGGGCAGGGGCCGAGCCGGTGATCAGTGTGAACTACAGAGGACACACCTTTCTAACTGCTCATTGAGTAAGCTCCCTGTATGCCACTGGTAATATTCTTAGTAACTTGGGTAATAAGAATCTAAAAAGGTGTTCTAGGGTTTTTCTACCTCACTCCTGGAGAAAAAAAGGAAGGTCCTCTGCTGGAGGGCTAAGAAATGTCATATTCTGCCCTAGCTGGTTTGGCTCAGTGGATAGAGCCTTGGCCTGCCCATTGCAGGGTCTGGGTTCAATTCTGACTAAGGGCATGTACCTAGGTTGCAGGCTCCTCCCTGGCCTGGGCCTAGGTCAGGGCTCATTCAGGAGGCAACCAATCAAAGTGTTCCTCTCACGTTGATGTTTCTCTCTGTCTTTCCCTTTCTCTTCCACATTCTCTAAAAATCAATGGAAACATATCCCCAGGTGAGGATAAAGAAAGAAAGAAATGTCATATCCTATGAAAGACACTTCTTGAAAATGCCTAAAGAAAGTTGTCATTTTTTCATGGTAAAGGGACTGGAGTCCGTGTTGATGAAAACACCTTGGTGGCTGCGGTGACTGGCAGTGGCTGCAACAGTGCGGTGATGGGGCTGGTGCCTTCCCCTGATCAGCCCGGTCGACTCCCACAAAGGGAAATAAATAAATAAATAAATAATAAATAGATTTACTAACTTGAAGGTCCCCAAACAGGGTAAAGAATAAATAGGTCATAGCTGATTCTAAGACAAAATCTTTGAACATTAATATCTATGAATGCATTTTTTATATATACTATTAATCCTCTGCTAGTTTTTAAATGGGTATGAATTATCAAATAATACTCAACATAGTAATGTCAAAATGTATATGATGCAGGAAATTATTAGCCTCATTTCAAATTATTCACATTAAAGACTTTATAAGAATTTTATAATGTACTTTACATGATTTCATAATATAAAAGCATTAGAGGCAACTTTTCAGTAATACATCTATTATTTGGATGGTAATTGACTGTTACATGCAGTGTATGTTTTGAGTCCTTATTTTGGAATTATGAAAAGGAATTATAATAGTCTATTATTTTTTATAGTAAATTATGTAATTTTGAATGCTGATTTTGTTCAATAGTGACTACATTATTTATATATAATAAAGATTAATTCCTACCTTATAAAATAGGTATATCAAAAATAGAAGTAGCACACATTTTTTTCAAAGTAAATCCTATTTTAAATGATAAATTTAGATCAACATTCCTGTGAAAATATTTGAGTAAGGTGAATTTGCCAGATATAAATGATTTAAAATAAAATCTATCTTTGCATATGGTTTGGATCGTTAATCATAATCTGTAAAGACAAGGTACAGATTCAATCCAGGGTTATCTAAAATTTGCAGCTTTAAAATTAACATAGTTTAATACTCTCTTGGAACACAGATGTGCTTTCCTCTACTATTTACTAAACAAAAATATTTTGTTAAAATACTATTAAATGACTGAAAATATTTTATGATTGTGTAAGCAACTTAATAATCTTACCTAATAATAGACAAACATGCAAATTGACCATCCCTCCACTACGCTCATCAGCCAATCTGATGAGTATGCAAATTAAACCAACAAAGATAGTGTTTAATTTGCATATGTAGGCACCCAGTGGCCTGGGTCCCGGGAATATCATCGGCACCCAGGTCACTCCGAGGTAGGCCCTGTGTGGGCCTTGAGCAGTCTAGGAAGGGCCTGAGCCAGGGGGCTCCTGGACAGGGCCAAGCCTGCGATCAGAGCCAAGGGGGCCCCTTCCCAGACCTAACACCTTGGCCAGAGGCATTAGGCCTGGGCAGGGGCAGAGCTGGCGATCGCAGGGAGCTGGGCAGGGGCCGAGCCGGTGATCAGTGTGAACTACAGAGGACACACCTTTCTAACTGCTCATTGAGTAAGCTCCCTGTATGCCACTGGTAATATTCTTAGTAACTTGGGTAATAAGAATCTAAAAAGGTGTTCTAGGGTTTTTCTACCTCACTCCTGGAGAAAAAAAGGAAGGTCCTCTGCTGGAGGGCTAAGAAATGTCATATTCTGCCCTAGCTGGTTTGGCTCAGTGGATAGAGCCTTGGCCTGCCCATTGCAGGGTCTGGGTTCAATTCTGACTAAGGGCATGTACCTAGGTTGCAGGCTCCTCCCTGGCCTGGGCCTAGGTCAGGGCTCATTCAGGAGGCAACCAATCAAAGTGTTCCTCTCATGTTGATGTTTCTCTCTGTCTTTCCCTTTCTCTTCCACATTCTCTAAAAATCAATGGAAACATATCCCCAGGTGAGGATAAAGAAAGAAAGAAATGTCATATCCTATGAAAGACACATCTTGAAAATGCCTAAAGAAAGTTGTCATGTTTTCATGGTGAAGGGACTGGAGTCCGTGTTGATGAAAACACCTTGGTGGCTGCGGTGACTGGCACTGGCTGCAGCAGTGGGGTGATGGGGCTGGTGCCTTCCCCTGATCAGCCCGGTCGACTCCCACAAAGGGACGCCAGACTGTGGCTTAGGCCCGCTCCCCAAGGGGAGCAGGGAGCAGGCCTAAGCTGTCAGTAGGACATCCCCTGAGGGATCCCAGTATGTGAGAGGGAGCAGGCTGGGCTGAGGGACCACTCCCCCCAGTGCACAAATTTCGTGCACCGTGCCCCTAGTTTAACATAAATAAAATAAATTGTATCTGGTCTTATATCTTTCTGAGTTTAGTAATGCCTCTACTTAAGTTGTCAGAATTAGACTGAATCATTTATTTTTTTTAAGTTTACACAGAATAATTTTAATTTTACTAACACTTTACAAAATGTTTTGATTTTTTTTGAAACTCAGAATAAAAAATAGACTTAGATCTTAGTCTTTCTGGAAACTAGTTTTCCATTTTTGAAGTGGTATGAAAAGCAGAATATTTTTATGATTGTTTTCTTTCAAAATGAGTGAGCTTCTACATGGATACACAAACAAGCTTTATTACCATCTTCTTGTCCTCATTAGATTCATTAGCAAAGTAATGGCATACAGAGGTGAATAGACTCATTCTAACCTTGTGTGGTTCTTCCTGCACTTGGGGCAGAGCAGTACATCCATAAACAGAATTCAGGAAATGTAATAATAGTCTTGTTGCCTGGGTACCTTGCTCTGATGATTCAAGCTATCATAGCAGGATCACTCCTGTCTGCCTTCTCTTTCAGATGAGGACAGTTCTGACTTTCTTAAGCCTTTGTTGCCATTCCAGAAACAAGTCTCCTTTAGAAATATATAGTTCAAAACAAATCACATGCAACACATGGCACTTAAATGTAAGCTACTCTTAACAGCAACCTTTGTATCTGTGACCTATGCATTTTGACTACCTACTTCAGAAGACAGTTTATTAAACAAAATCAGAAAGTCTCATTATAATGAATCCTTTTCTTGGAGTAGACTGGATGTAGATGTAATTAACTTTGCTTATGAAAGGTCAGAGAATACTTTTAGGAGATCATGCTGGAACTGAAGCTTTAATAATTGGATCTGATTATCGCATTTAATAGAATAACTAAGAACTAGTCATTTTTCTTTTGCTCTTTTCAAAATTTCCTTTCTTTGTTTTTGGATTTTAATAGTTTTACTATGAGGTGTCTGAATGTGGATCTTTGCACTTATTCATTTTATAATTTGTTGAGCCCTTAGATTTATAGATTAATGTTTTCTTTAGATTCCAGACAGTTTTAGACATTAGTTCTAATATATATTTTTATTTTCTTCTCTCTTCTTTTATTATTCCTATGTTGGTGGACCTAATGATACTGCAAATTTCTTTGTGGGTCTAGTCACTTGTCTTCAATATTTTTTCTCTCTGTCATCATAATTTTTATCAATGTTTTCAAGATTTCTGATTTTTTTCTACCAATTAAAATATGCTGTTGAACTAGTTGAGCAAACATTTTCAGTTATTATACTTTTTAATCTCAGAATTTTCATTTGGTTCTTTTATAGTAATTTCTGTGTCTTTATTGATAATCTGTATTTGAGAAGACATCATTGTTATACCTCTCTTTACTTAAGGTTTATTTCCTTTAAGCATATTTTTAATAGCTGCTTTGAAGCCTTTATCTGTTTTGTCTGTCATCTGTTCCCTTTCAAAAGCAGTTCCAAAGGCCTGCTCTTTTTATCTGTCTAGTTTACACTTTTGTCTTTCTTTGCCTGTCATAGTTTTTTTGTTGAAAACTGGACATTTTAGATAGTATACTGCAACAACTCTGGATACTGATCTCTTCACCCAGGACTCGTTTTTGCTTGTTAATTTATTTAATGACTAGGTGGACTATTTTAGTGACGTCTATTTCCCCCTCATTGAGCAGCCTGTGATACTGCTCCTTAGTGTACACACCCTTGGCCAGGTGCAGTCGCCCTTGGGGTGATAGTGGTTGTAGCAGGGCTCTCTTTGACTATCTCTTTCTCTGATTTCTCTGTTAAGCTGTTTGAAACCTTTGATATCACAATGTTATTAGCCTCCACTAATTGCCAGCTGATTTCTCTATGGTTTTCAACAATATTTTGAGAAATTTCTCCATAGCCTGACCCTTTAAAAAAGTAACTTGAAAAATATCTTAGAAAATCTAATCTAGGCAAGAGTAGCTAAGAGGTCTTGGGCTTTCCTCCTCTTCTCAGCCCTCACTCATAGGGCGGAAGCTCTCACCCAGCTGCAACAGGTAGAAAATAGTAGAGCTCTGATTACCAGTGTTCTCAGCATGTAGAGAGCAAGTATAATTATATTATACATAGTTAAGAGAACTGTAAACCATCTTGAAGTTGACCAAAGAGAACCAGGAGAAAAGACAGCCAAGAAGAGCTCTTCTGGGATCAGAGAAAAACTTTTGCGAAAGGCTGAAAGTTTTATAACATTCAAAAACTTCACTACTAAGTGTGATATTAGTTTGTTTAATCCATTTATCAGGTAATATTTCAAATATATTGGGTTACATAAAACATAATATTAAAGTTAGCTTCACTTATTTCTTTCAACCTTTTTTAAGTGGGACTTATAGAAAATTTAAAATTATTTTGTGGCTTACATTATATTCTGTTGAACACAACTACTCTACAGTAATTTCCCTAGATGGAAATAAAAATAACTTCTTCACTGGAAAGGAAAAATAAAGATAGGTTACCTTATATTTTTCTAGATAATTTAGTCATGTTCTTTCTGCCATACTATATAATAGAGCTAATATGCTAATTAGACTGGACAGTGGAACGACCTTCTGGAGGACCTTTCAGAATGATCAGTGGGTGGGGGGTGAGGCTGCAAGGCAGCAGGGGCTGTGAGGGCCGAGGCAGCCATGGCTGCGAGGGCCTGCTCTTGCACGAATTTCGTGCATCGGGCCTCTAGTTATGTTATAAAATGCAGAGTCAGATATAAGTATAGAATTGCTTGTGGATTCAAATCACCACAAATTTCTCATCACTCATTTATCACATGATGAATATTGATGGACAAACTTTAGTGCCTAAGTAGTATAATGTATTATTAAAATAAATATTACATTAAATTTACCACCATGTTTTCTAAGATGTATTTTCCTTCTCTTTTTTTTTTTTTTTTGGTCAAAATACTAAATGACTACTTTCCCCCTTTATTATTCAGCCACTATTTTTCATATAAAAAACCTCAAGAAAAATTTATTAGTGAATGTAAAACAAAATGGGCTTACAAACACAAAAAATATGAAGATATGATTTTTAAGGATCTCATTATTAAGCCTGAAACAAATATAACAGGAAAGCTTGCACGAAAGAAACATGTAAGTCGAATTAATTACTTTTTTTTGAAATATTTTTATTTAAGATACTATAATTATAATTTTTGTAACATTTTAAGGAAAAATATATTGTATCATAATGTTAATATTCTACTTGTGATTTTCTTGATGTGAAAAAAGTCATATAATAATGTAGTACAAATATAATTTTGTGATATATTAATTACTCTTATCACGACCATTTTATAATTTATGCTTTATGTATGTATATATATTTTTTCTCTTGTGAATTATAAGTAGATATTAATAGTAGTATAAAATTACTTTTTAGTAGTTTAAAACATTTATATTTAGTTTATTAAAGGCTGATAATTCCACATATGGCATAATATTAATTCACTACATGATGCTAAATTATGTACTGCTTTGAGGACACAGTGGAAATAAAAAGAAACATATTTATTGAGTGTCTGCTGTGTACCCGGCACTGTGCTAGATATTTTGCATGTAATATGTAATTTATTTTCCACAACACTGTAAGTTAGGTATTTTTATCTCATTTTTATAAACAGGAAAACTAAGTCAGAGGAGTTAGTTAATTTACCAAGCTACACAGTTAAGTAACATTGCTGGGACTTACCTTCAGGTCTTCTGACACCAGAGTTTATGCTTTTTGTTTTGGCTTGGACATTAGGTAATGGTAGAAATGAAGACGATATTGTAGTATAATTAACAAAAATGAACTTTTTATTATTTGTAAAGCACTGTGTTTGTGATAAACGTTTTTATATGTGGACTTTTCCTGAGTAGCCTGAGCTACAAATATTTCTATTATACTAACATTATTAGGAGGGTCTACAAAAAGGTCCAGACTGCCATTAGTTTGATTGCAATGTAATTGAGGACATGTGTTCTAAATATAGCACAGAGATATCCTCAAGCCCTTAAATCTCACAAATTATTCATTGAATAGAAACATAGTTTTAAAAGGCAAAGGCATCCTTCTCAAAACTTTTTCCTCATGAGCATTCAGTGCCAACTATATTAATTTACTCCAGATAATAATATGCTTTATTAAACTATAAAGTTCATGTGAAATGTCTTTTGGGCCTCTATGTAGAATATAAATTTACTGATTTTAGGCATGACACTTGCTTTTTACATGCTTTAAACAGAGGAGTCTTTTACTGAATAATGTAACCAATTTGGATATGCTGATAACCAATTTGGATGGATAGATAGATAGATAGATAAATAGATAGATAGATAGATAGATACTAGAGGCCCAATGCATGAAGATTCATGCAAGAATAGGCCTTCCTTCCCCTGACTGCCGGCACTGGCTTTCCTCCAGCACCCAGGACCTGGGCTGCTTTGCTCTGGCCGCCGCCAGGCACCTGAGACCTGGGCTGCTTTGCTTCAGCTGCCACCGCCAAGTCGCACCGTGGCCACTCAGAGCACACTCCCTCCCCTGGTGTGTGTCCACCGGGGTGGGGGCATGCTCCAAGCCACACTGTGGCCACTCGGAGCACACTCCCTCCCCTGGTGTGTGTCCGCTGGGGTGGGGCCATGCTCCAAGCCACACTGTGGCCACTCGGAGCACACTCCCTCCCCTGGTGTGTGTCCGCTGGGGTGGGGCCATGCTCCAAGCCACACTGTGGCCACTCGGAGCACACTCCCTCCCCTGGTGTGTGTCCGCTGGGGCTGGGGGAGGCACGCTGGGGGCGGCACGCAATCCCCTCCTGCCCATCTGCGCATGCAGCTCCTCCTGAGCCATCCTGATACAGCCTCCTCCTGAGCTGGTCATGACCATTATGGTGTCCTTGCCTAATTTGCATATTACCTCTTTATATATAGACTAGAGGCCCGGTGCACAAAATCTGTGCACTCGGTGGGGGGGGTTGCGTCCCTCAGCCCGGCCTGCGCCCATTTGCAGTCCAGGATCCCTTGGGGGATGTCCACCTGTTGACTTAGGCCCACTCCCCGGGGGATCAGGCTTAAGCTTGCAGTCAGACATCCTTCTGGTAGCCAGGGAGCCCTCGGGGGATGTCCGACTAAAGGCTTAGGCCCCCAAGGGATCGGGCCTAAACTGTTAGTTAGACATTCTTAGTGCTGCCA
>NW_005363836.1:3883983-3885227 GCF_000412655.1 Myotis brandtii | reverse complement strand
CCTGGGTTGCCGATCACCATTCTTCAGTCCTTCCCCTTTCGCCTCCCATCATTGGGCGTATGCAAATTAGCCGCCATCTTTGTTGGCCTGTTAACCGCCATCTTAGTTGGCAGTTAATTTGCATAAGGATATGCTGATTAGCCAATGGGAAGGGTAGCGGTCGTACGCTAATTACATGTTTCTCTTTTATTAGTGTAGATATATTAGTGTGTATATATGTGTGTATATATATATATATATACACACATACACATATATATATTTAGAAATACTCATGTACAGAGATATATATATATGCATATACACATATCCATAATTTATATATCCATATACATAGATCTAGGTTATGTTATGGCAAGTGACTATTATGGGCATCAATAGGAGTAAAATATTCATATTACAAAGGTTATTTTATATAATATCTATGTAGTTATATAGAATATATCATTATATATCGGGATTTAGAAGTGTTTTGAATGTTATGAATATTAATTGCTTTGAGAAATTTCTAAAGTTCATTGGTGTTATTGATGCTAACCACATCATTATTAATGTCATTTTTATTGACAACTATTTATTTATATTTTATAAATATATACATTGTTCTATGCTTTTTCATTGAGTGTAGCTATCATTCATAGAACATTATAGAAGTTATCTTCAGCTCAATTTCTTAAAGTAATTGAAATGAATTTTAATTACAAGATTCATCTCTGAATATTTTGTATAAAATTGTTGTTCCATCTTCTGCTGGATTTATTTGTACTCTCCTCTTTAGCTCACTTAGTTATTCTTTAACTGTTTTTACTGCTCATATATCTAGTCTTTAGTGACTTGGAGCTTGGTTTATTAAAAACTATAGTGAGACAATTGATACCCTAGAGTGCTTAAGAGAACCTAGGATCCAAGAACATTGAGTTAGGGAGTAGGTAAAAGGGAGGAGGTGAGAAAGTATTGCCATTTAACATTAGGAGTTCATTTTACAAAAAGATGGCCTTATCAAAGTAATGAAAAAGATTAGTCAAGAACTGAATTCAAGTTTTAGTATTTAGTAAGAGTGATCAATGGCTGAATCTGCTTCTATTTTGGGATGAAGGGTTGTGTCTAAAGGGTTTACAACTTTATATCCTATCTAATAAAAGAGAAACATGGTAATTAGCGTACGACCGCTACCCTTCCCATTGGCTAATCAGGGCGATATGCAAATTAACTGCCAACAAAGATGGCGGTTAACTTTTAAAAAA
>NW_005363836.1:3867101-3881791 GCF_000412655.1 Myotis brandtii | reverse complement strand
AGCACCCCCCCTTCCCCCCCGAGTGCACAAATTTTTGTGCACCGGGCCTCTAGTATATATATATTACCCTAATATGCAAATAGACTGAACTGCAGAACCGAACAACCGGTCGCTATGACATGCGCTGACCACCAGGGGGCGCACGTGGAACATGGTGGGCGTTGGCAGCAGGCAGCAAAGTGTGGAACATGGTGGGCATCGGCCACAGCGGGATGGTGGAGCAGGTGAGCAGAGGAGTCAAACCAAGGCGGGGTACCAGTAGCTGTCATGGGAAGAGCCTTTGATGGATACTGAAAATTCTTTGCTTCTTTGTGCCATGGTCCCACCGGGCGCTTGCACCTGCTGCTGGCGCTGGCCCCGCTTGCACCTGCTGCCAGCACCAGAGCTGCCACTTGCAACCACTGCTGGTGCCTGGCACTGGCCTCGATTGCCCCTCAGGGCCTCTTGACCTCCCCCTGCTCCTGAGGTGGAATTGGGGCCGGCAGCCATCACTCAGACCCGCTGCCAGTGATGGCCTTGCTTGCACCCACTGCTGGTGCCGGAGTTGCTGCTCACACCCACTGCCAGCACCCAGCGCCAGTTCCAATTGGCACCCTCAGTGGGTGCGAGTTGTGGCTACCAGCCTTGATAGCCCCAGAGGGCTTCTCCACCTCTCCCTGCTCCTGAGGGGTGATTGGGGCAGCAGCCGCCTCTCACACCCACTGATGGTGCCAGCCCCAATTGCTCCATGCCTTCAGTGGGTGCGAGCAGGGCCAGCACCATCAGCGTGTAGGAGCAGCAGTGGCAGGAGCAAGGCTGCCAGCAGATAGGGGACTAGGGGAAGAGGCACGAGGGGCTGGGTGGGGGCACAGAGGAGGGCCGAGACCTGCCTGTGCCCACCGCAGCCTCACAGCCCACAGTTCCTTTCAAGGTGCATGAATTTGTGCACTGGGCCCTTAGTATTCATGGAAAGAGCCAGAGGAGTGAGTTCAAGTTGCATTCATTCAATAAATGCTGTGCTTCAAAGCCAGAAGTTCATAGAAACACCAGAGTTCATGGTGCAAGAATAAACTTTAAATGAGATACAAAACCAAAAGTCAGGAGCCAAAAGGAAGGAATCTGTGAAAAACTTGGTCGGAATGGAAGAAATTAAGGATCTGAAATAATCACTAGAAACATTTTTTTTAATATATGACTTACAATTATTGGTCAAATGATGGTTGTTCTTCTTGCAGAATAGGCTGACATAAATATAGAATTATGGTGGTAATATGACTGCCATAATTCTATATTTTAGGGAAACTTGTATATTATTATAATGGCTTTCAGGAAAATCTAGAAACTAAATCTAGATTATTATTGATTTTGCTGGGACACCCAAGATTATTTGAAATCTGCTTTGGCATAGTCAACCCTTTTCCTCAAAGGATACCAAGGAAAAGATATGTACAAGGAATAATAGCAAACAAAGCAGTTACTAACTGGGGCTTTGGTCTAAAATTTCATTGCAATTTTTTAGTAGTCTGGGCTAGACTATGAGATATTCTTTTTTATCTATTCTTTGTTAGCTCGAATAGTCTCTTTTTATTATTTCCTAAATTGCAACCATGAATTTTATAAGGGATATTTTATGAGGAAAAAGTCACACCCATTGGAGCCAAAATGAAAGAGATTCAGAGGGGAAAGCAATTAGCCATATATTTATCTCTGAGGCAGCTTAGTTGTTCCCTTTCCACCAACCCGCACCCTCTTATCTGGTACTTCCTTAAGCTGGTTTAGTCATATTTTGTTAGGAAGGAAAAGAAAGCATGAAAGAGGTAAGAAAGAGTGCTGGTCAGGAACCATCACTTCCTTGGTCTTGACACTTCTGGAGAGAGTGCATATGTTCTCCCTAGTCTTCAGCAAAATGAGGAAAGGGATCAATAGAGCAATCCAATCCTATTTCTGTGGAAGGGATCTCTTACTTGGCACCACTTCTAACACATTGAGTGTTTACATCTTGCATTTCTTTATGGCATTGCATAGTTCCTGGAAACACCAGATATAATCTAATATGGCAGTTACCTATACTAAGGTAAGACTTGCTTTAGAACTGTTGATTTGGTTTAATTCTAGAATAGTTTATTGATTTTTTTTCCTTCCAAAGATTCATTTTTCTCATTACTAAAATCTTGTCATGTTTTTTGTAAAACAAAATAATTTTTTCTCAAATATAATTCTCCTGTGAACCCTTTCCATTAATTATTACTAAATATATTTTCCTGAAGGTTTATAGATTTATTTTTTAAACCTGATGAACTTTTGGTCTTTTACTATATTATAATTTTTGAAAGAGGTTCAAAAATATAACTAACTTTTAAATTATAATACTTATGCATGGAAAATACATGAGAGCATTGTTATCAAGATTTTCATAGTGCTATTTAAGTGTCAGAGTGTTAGGTAATTATTCCTTTTTTTCTGATAGTTTTTCTTTTTTTCTAATCAGAAATCATGTTTTATTTACATAATAAAACAAAGATATTTCATTGTGGATAAAAAGATTATACCCGCATTATTTATAACATAAATATGGAAATATTGCTTTCAGGAACCTCTATTTTGTATCATAGTTCACATAATCAGTTCTCTTTTTTATAGTTAACTAGAAGCCCAATGTACAAAATTCTTGCAAGGGGTTCGGCCCCCGCTGCCGCAGCTTCGTCTGGAAGGTCATCCGGTCTAATTAGCATATTACCCTTTTATTATTATAGATAAATATTATTTTTTTAGAGTACTTTCAGGTTCATAGCAAAATTAGTGGGAAGACAGAGTTCCCATGCATTCCCTGTCCCACACATGCACAACCTTTCCTGCAGTGATGCATTTGCTATAATCTATGAACCTATATTAACCCATCATTATCTCCAAAAGTCCATAGTTTACATTAGGGTTTACTCTTGACTTGTATAGTCTATGAGTTGTGACAAATATATAATGACATGTATCTCCCATTAGAGAGTATCATACAGAATAGATTTATTGCCTTAAAAATCCTCTGTGCTCTTCATATTCATCCCTCCCTCCCCCTAACTCTTAGCAACCAATAATTCTTTTACTGTTTTTATAGATTTTCCTTTTCCAGAATGTCATATAGTTGGAATCATATAGTTCGTAGCCTTTTCAGATTGACATCTTTCACTTAGTAATATGTATTTAAATTTCCTCCATGCCCTTTTATGGCTTAGTAGCTCATTATTTTTTAGCACTAAATTGTATTTCATTGCTACTGTTATAGGCACCTCTCACTGACACCAAAGAGGTGTTACCAGATGGGACAGCCCCCTGAGTCAGTGAAAGAGGGCTGTCCCCATCCTCTATCCTTGTCTTCTCATGTAAATGAATTTACTATATGAGACCCTGACTGCCTTGGGGAAAGCCAATTTATTAAAGCAATTAAACATGCACCTTTCTTGAAAAAGCAAAAGCAAAGCAAGCAAACTTATATATCTGGCTCGTTAAGCGCAGACGGGTTCTCAGGTAATCTGAAGATCAAGTTGGGTGGGGGTCAGAGGCATCATACACCCTCCTGTCCATAGACTTCAAAATTCCTCTGACTATTTTGGTATGGGATTAATTCTCCAGGTTCCTTTTTTACTTTGTTGTGGCTTTCCAAAATTCATGAAAAGTACCTGGCAACTTTATCTTGCCAATCCTTGAGACTGCTGGATTCTCTGCTTAAGGAGTAAAACAACCTTTTTTTCCCTTTCCCCTTTCCACCTGCCTTCCTGCATTCGCTCATGAGGGAGGTTTTTTAACCATTTGCTCTGTGGCCTTGGCTGAGGAAGATAATAGGTTTGTTAGTTACAAGCGGGCTGTAAATTGCCCACACTGTTTGGCCTTGTTTTAACTTTTCTGTCTCAGTTTCCCTATTCCTCCTGCCCTGAAATCCTATAACAGTCTGCTCCTGCAAGGTAAACATCCTTGCAGTTTGGAGCTCGACCCTGCTCAGCCCTGCACTTATGTCTGTACTTTCTTCTTCTTCCCCCGCTTACCCAGTATGCCTAACCCTGTTTCTAACTCCTCTCAGTACTACAGTTTATTTATTCATCTACCTATTGTAGGATATCTTGGTTACTTCCAAGTTTTGGCAATTATGAACAAAGTTGCTGTACATATCCTTGTGAAGGGTTTTGTGTGGACATAACATTTTTTATTTGGGTGGGGGGGTAAAGACAAGGGAACATGAATGCTGGATCATACGGTAAGAGCATGTTTGTTTGTTTAAATACAAAAATGTCTTCTAAAGTTGCTGTACCATTTTGCATTCCCCCAGTAATGGATGGAAGTTTCTATTCTTCCATATCTTCACTGGCACTAGGTGTTGTCAGTGTTGTGGATTTTAGTGAGTCTAAGAGGTGTGTAATAGTATCTTATTGATGCTTTAATTTGCAATTCCCCAATGACATATTTTTATATGTGTATCTTCTTTGGTGAAGTTTAGTTTTCTTTTGACTATAGAAAAATGAGATGATTTATCACATTGTCTATGTGAGTAGCAGAGGAAAGAGAAAGATTCTCCTTACTCAGGGCCCCTGCATTGCACAGGGCACCAGTGCATTTACATCGCGGTCTATGTGGAAGTCATTCCCTGGAGTTGTGCAGAGCACAGCTTGCATGGCAGTGCCAGGTGGCCCTAATTTTCTAAATCCAAGTACCTAATCATATTTGAAGCATTTTTTTGTACCTACTTTAAGTTCAGGTAAATATGGAGGAAGGGGAAAGAATAATCAGCTCCATTTGCAAACCACAAAATATTGAATCTACTTTTGCCCTCTTTAATTTAAGAGTAAATGATACTAAGGTTGATTGAGAACATTGATCTTATATCAAACTCAGGAGATGTAGAATGAGTCACCTCATTTTATTGTGAATTGTTAAAAAGAAAATTATGGATAAATACTTTAAATTTTTAAAATTTTATTGTTTTGTGAAGTGAGAGACCTTCCTTATAGTGGAAACAGACCTTTATTATCAATGAGCTTCTGGGATGTTGTTTTAGCTTATATAATTCTAAGAAAGAAGCTTTGTAACGAAGTGCTTATATGTTCTCTAAAAATTGCCGTTTGTTGTTCTCTGACAGTCATTTTGGGGCCCCATCACCAATGCAGTTCATTTCAGATGGGTATTTTTTTAAATACGTAGACTGTTCTTAGCACTGTTAGACTTCAATTTTTAAGGCCTTAGAGTAGTGGTTCTCAACCTTGGCTGCACATTAGAATCACCTGGGAATCTTTTTAAAATCCTAATTTCTGGGCCTCATCCTCCGGAAATTCTGTTTGTTACTAATATTGTGGCCCCACCCTATTAGTAACAAACAGAATTTCCGGAGGATGAGGCCCAGAGATCAGGATTTTAAAAAGATTCCCAGGTGATTCTAATGTGCAGCCAAGGTTGAGAACCACTACTCTAAGGCCTTAAAAATTGAAGTCAAGCAAGTTCTATGCTGAAACTTGTAGGGGCAGGGAAAGCACTGAAAAACGTTCATTGGGTAGGGACTGATTATATAAAGTGTGGAATTGCAAGGAGTATACAAATTCAAATTCAGATTAGTCTGTTTTCTACCTCTAAAGGGGCTCATGAAAGAAATTGGAGTTATCCTGAATATTAAGACTTTTGGGAAGTAGTGGCTTTTAATGTCAGGTAGAAGTATGAGATACTTACCAGAAGAGTTTATAAGGGCAGATACTAGGGCTACCAGAGCTAAGGATAATTTAATTTGTGTTTAATTCAGCCTTTTTTAGCGATCCTTAGAAGCAATAATGATGGCTTAGAACTACAGCTGTTGCTTAATGACCTCAGCAATGCAAAAAGGGCTAAACTTAGCCATTTAATAAAGTTTTACAGGTATTTATTATGTGCTTTCTAGGTTTCAGGCCATATGCTCCTCACTGACAGGAAAAATAAAATAGAGACTGTTTCCTTTAACAAAAGATTTTATTGAAGCTAAATGGAGAAGACGTGGAGCTAGATGAATAAACCTAGGACAGAAGCAGACAAGGATAGTATTAGTTACCATTTATAGATGCTCAGATGCAAGGAATGCAGTTAGCTGACAACTCCAACTGTTACGTTTTTTTAGGGTCCACCTCTGCTGTCAAGTTGAGGTCACACTATTCTCTAGGCGCCCTCCCTCAATTCCTGAGTAAGGCAGAGTTACAAGGACCTGGCCACTTCTGTGCAGTGTGGGACTCGCAGATAGACAGCCTTTGCTTCAGGGTTGGTGGTTGGTTGGCAGAAACTTTGACTCTCCCTGCTTACTCTTACTCCTCCATTTTCCTATAACGTGTGTACTTCCCAAATAAACCTTTTGTGCACTTAACTATGTTTTGATATCTCCTTCCTGGAAAAACCAACCTGGGACACCATTTATTATGCTTAGCTCCATAGGTGTGGATAAGATGGATTTGAAACCAAGCAATTGTAGAATTAGTTTTGAAAAGCAGAAGGGAGATGTAGATTAATACATACTCTTAGATACAAAACTGTGGGGTTGTCAAGGTCAAATGAGAGATCACTAGAAAAAGAACATTGAGTAGAGGATTTACATAATAGTATAACACATCTGGAAAGATAAAGGGTTAGGAAGTGTAATGTGCTTATAATAATACTCCACAAATACTTTGTGCTTTGAGGTGAATAAAGGAAAATTAAATTACTTAAAACTCAGATATAGAAATTGGGAGTTACAAGGGGGATATAAATTTTGCTATATGTTAATTATATTGCCATCTTTTTAACATCTTTATGATATTCTTCTTGTGTCTATTTAATTAAACACAATATCTTTTTTTGGTTAATCCTCACCCAAGGATATTTTTTCCATTGCTTTTTAGAGAGAGTGGCAGGCAGGGAGGGAGGCAGCAGGAGGAGGGGGAGAGAGAGAGAGTGAGAGGAAGAGAGAGAGAGAGACATGTAAGAGAGACACATTGATTGATTGCCTCCCACATGCTCCCAACCAGAACATTGTTTTATATCATTGATAGACCATGTGTTATAGTGTACATTTCATGGCCTTTATCATCACAAAATCCGCTTTACCTGTATACTTTTAGGCAATAGATATATACTTACATATGTTTATACATATACTCTAATTTCAGTGCTCTTTTTACTTCAGCATACTATGAGCAAATCAAGAGTGAGTGGAATATTTTATTCTTTAGGAATTTCTGGTTTAGCTGAGGTAATAGAATAATGACCAATATATCTATATATGTAAGCACCATGTGTGCAGTCAAACATACAAATAATTGAATGTCAAAAAATAAAAGATAAAAAGTAAAATTAAAAGTACACACACACAAAAAAAACAACAACAACAACACACAAAACAAAACAAAAAAAAACTTCTTGACCAAAGCTATGAAGGTGAGAATTAGCTTGGTACATGTATAAATGGAAAAGACATTATCGTAACTATACTAAGAGATTTGTGGGAGAAATTGTGGAAACTGAAGTTGGATAGGGCTGTTAATGGACATACTAATTTTCACTTGAGGGTTTAAAAGTATGCATTTAATATAGTGCATTTATACATATTATATTATTTAGAATTAAGTTACATTTGTTATTCAAATTTTTGTATAAGATGGTGGAGAACCAGATGTTAGGATGATTATTTAATTGTTTTAATTATAATATAAAGGAGAGAGTAAAGTGTGGAATCTTATATCCATTAGCCTAACGTTTTCCAGGTAGTGAAATATTATGGACAGATGACAAGAGAATGTAGGAAGGTTTCCAGAGTCTAGATGAATGATAATAATAAAGGCTATAGATTTCAGTAATTTATGGGCCTCTTAAAATTTTGTTTCAGTTTACCTTTTCAATGTTTTTTTTTCTTAATATTTTATAAACAATACATATCAGCTTGTTTAGTATTTTTACCTTTCTCTTCAGGTTCCTTATTTATTCTTACTTGTTTGCCCCATGTTTTCCATCTACATTAATAAAGAGAAACATGCAAATTAACCATCACTCCACCATTCCGCTACACCTACCAGCCAATTAGGAGCGAGTATGCAAATTAACCCAACTAAGATGGCAGCGGCCACGGAGCTGGAGTGAGCAGGAGGCTTGGGTTGCCCCCGGCGATGGAGGAAGCCAAGCTTCCCGCCTCCCCTGGCCAGCCCTGGGCTCCGCTCAAGGCTACAAAGTTTCAATTATAGAAGACAAATAAATCCCAGATACCGGCTTCCAGCCCGCCCTGGCCTCTGCTCAAGGAGGCGCTGAAAAAAAAAAAAGAAAAAAAGGAGAGGCTGGGAGCTTGGGTCGTCGGGGGGCGTGGCCAGCCTGAAAACGACCATCAGCCCCTCACCCAGGCTGGCCAGGCACCCCAGTGGGGACCCCCACCCTGATCCGGGACACCCTTCAGGGCAAACCAGCTGGCCCCCACCCGTGCACCAGATCTCTATCTATACTAATAAAAGGGTAATATGCTAATTAGACTGGGAGACTTTCCAGGAGACCTTCCAGACGTCCTTCTGGACAAAGCCATGGTGGTGGGGCCAAGGTAGAGGCGGTTAGAGGCAAAGAGGGGAGGGCAGTTGTGGGTGATCAGGCCAGGTTGGGACGGCAGTTGTGGGTGCTCAGGCTGATGGGGGGTGGGGCCATTGGGGGTAAGCAGACCAGCAGGGAGGCCAGTTGGGGATGAGCAGGCCATCAGTGGGGGTCAGTTGGAAGTGATCAGGACAGCAGGGGGGCAATTTGGAGTGAGCAGGCCGGCAAGGGGTGATCAGGACAGCAGGGGGGGCAATTTGGAGTGAGCAGGCTGACAAGGGGGGCAGTTGGGGGTGAGCATACTGGCACGAAGGGCAGTTGGGGGTGATCCGGCTGGGGTGGGGCAGTTGGGGGTGAGCAGGCCGGCAGGCAGAGTGGTTAGGGGCAATCAGGCAGGCAGGCAGGCAGGTGAGTGGGTAGGAGCCAGCAGTCCCGAATTGTGAGACAGATGTCTGACTGCCAGTTTAGGCCCAATCCCTGTAAACCGGCAGTAGGACATCCTTTGAGGGGTCCCAGATTGGAGAGGGTGCAGGCGGGCTGAGGGACCCTCCCCACCCCCCATGCACAAATTTCATGCACCAGGCCACTAGTATGTAAATAAAGTATTATATACCTTTTTACATCTGCCCTGTTTCTTCAAGATGCTGTCCATTGAGCTTAACCTTCTGATAACATTTACAGTTTTTTAAGTATCACTCAAATTTTAAATGTTAAATGGAACTTTAACATACATTTTATCTTGACATTCATAGGAGATGGTATATTAATTGAAGCAAAATTGATTAGGCAAGAAAGAATTTGTAAATTGTAAGGAAATTAAGTGGTTATAGTGATAGGAACTAGCAAAGGGTGGCCAGTCTGGTAAGTACCTTCAAATTCAAGGAGTACTGTAAGCTCTATTTTTTGTCTATATGGCTAGCACCAATTTACCATTTGTACAATGTGTACAATCATTTGTACACATGGGAAGAGGGTATGAAAAGTATATCAACATTAAAATCGGGTCAAGTTGAGATAGAAAGTTGATATTAATGTTGTCTCCCACCGGGTATCAAAACGTAGGAGCTATGTTGAAGGATTGTTTTAAGAACAAAACTTATACTAAAGACTGGATGGCTTGGGAAATAGCTCAAGGAAGATGTCAAGTTAGAACTGGGAAACATTGCAAAAACATAACAGAATGATGAATGATCAAGAATGAGATCAAAACCTAAATACCAGGATTGCCCTGGCCAGGTGGCCCAGTTGGTTGGAGCATCACCCTGTACACCAAAAAGGTTGCAGGTTTGATCCCCAGTTGGAACACATATGGAAGGCAAGCTATTAATGTTTCTCTCTCACATAAGTGTTTCTCTCTCTTTCTCTCTCTGTCTCTCTTTCTCCTCTCTCTTCCTCTCTCTATAATCAATAAAAGATAACATATTCTTGGGTGAGGATTAAAAAACAACTGATTACCAGGATTAAGTGTTAGGCTATGAGCAAAGGAAATTAATAGGAAACTCTTACGGTAAGTACTGGTCTGGAGAGGCTTATTGTCTCCAACTTTAGGCCCTAGAATGGGAAGGAGAGTAGAGTTTTATGTTGGAGATTTAGTAGCTCCAGAGGAAGGAAAATATGACTTCAGAAATAGAGCATTATATCTTACAAACAGCTCTTCCTTCAGAAGAGAACCATTGCTACATATCGTGAGAGATTCCAGTAGTAGGATTAAGCTCGGTAAAAATAACTATATTTGAAATTGGCTACTATGAATCAGCTATTATTTGAGAGCATTGAATCTTTTTCATAGATAGGGATAATAAGATAAAACACTGCTATGGGTCCTCCCTCCAATGCACCTGCATTCCAGCACATTACCTTCTTTCAACAATTATGCCATCAGACAATATCCATCTCAAAGAAGGCACTAAAATGCCTTTGTTCATTCACCTAATGCCCAGCCCCAAATCTCCTTCCTGAATCTGATCTTTACTTCCTTTTGTTTATGAATGAGATTATTTCCAGCATTATACCTCATTATCTGTTTCCTTCTTTGCTTCAATTTGCAGCATTAACTAAAAGGATAAAGTCACTGATGAAACTCAGAACAAAAACTTGTTCTCTTTTAATATTCAGAGAAATTAATTTCTCTAATTAATTAGAATATTGCTGCTAATACTTTTCTGGTATTTGTTTCTATTTAAATTTATTTATGTCTTACTTCCTTTGAAGGTGGCTGTGTTATATGAATGGTTTTTACTGTAGAAATAGAAGCCACTTTATAGCAGGTTGTATTTTATTTGTTTTTGACACCTTTTACCAAGCACAGTGATATGCACATAGGAGGCACTCAACGAAATATTTATTTAGAATAATATTTATTGCATTCACAATAAATATACTCCAAATTATAAGGTTATTTTGCATTATAATTTATAACTCATGGAGTTCTTTTCTGAAAATATTAATCTACTGTGATTCTCTGAAAAGATAGCTAACAGAATTATTATTATTATTGAGATTTTTATATGTGGGAAGAGAAGAGTTAAGGTATTCATCTAAAGACCATAGATTAAAAATAACATGCAAAGAGTGTAAGAGGATCTTACAAAGTTATGAACTATGTAAATAAAATGGATTTTCTTGCCAGTATTGTTACACTAGAACTCAGAACACCCTCAAAAATAGAAAAGGTAAAGAGGTTACTAGAGAAGGTAGAGGGGTTAATAGATACTGTGGCCATTATTATAAAATTTATAATCTCAGAAATGCTAGAGGCTAATGATATAAACAGACTAATAATGAATTATGTAGGTCAATTAATCATAAATAATTACATGGTTATTAAGAAAATAAAAATGTTGTGCTGCATAGCCTTAATTTTTCATAGCATGTTTCTTTAGCTACTATTAGTGGTAGGATATTTTTATATAAAGGTAATTGTTGTTACACACTATGCCAAGTAATTTTTCCCCCAAATCTTAGAAATGCTGATGTAATCTTGAAAATACTAGTTCAGAGACACCATTAAAGTTTTATACAAGATACACACTTTTTAAAATTGGTGCAGTCTTTATGTTGGAAATAGTGTATATTCTCAACTTCTAAATATTTATAGGAAATGCATATACTCATTTTGCAAGAAAGATCTTAGTGGAGAATAGAGGTAGAAGAAAATATGTAAAACGCATACCTTTCTTTTTTAGTTTCAACTTTTGAGTTCACTGAAATGTGAAAAACCTATCATTCGTGCTTTTAGGTTTCTTGCTATCATATAGAAATCCACGATTATTAGAATTCATGAGCACCTAAATGCAAATCTGGAACTTACTGTCCTCAAGGCAAAATGTAATGTTTGCTGACTATCATTAACTAATGGTACACCTCAAGAGTTTGACTGTATTTTTTCCCATCTTTAAACTTTATTACTGTATTTTTCTTCAGGGTAAAAAAAAATTATGGGTCCATTTTCACTGAAGTGGGCTGGATTTATGTATTCACCTCTCATCAGTGTCAAAAGGAATTGTGCCCATCATTCCCTGGACAACAGGATGAAAGCCTGTACTCAGATTGGACACTAGGGATATCAGCTGTACACACAAGATAAGTGTAAAGTTGAAAAGAGAAATACACTTAGTTCATCCAAGCCAGCATATTTTAGCAATTTGAAACTTGTATAACAATGTTCATGAAATTATTTACTTGCTCATACAAAAGAGCTAATATTACTATTTTTTAAATCCAGTGAAATGTACCATCTAAAATTTGCTTTGCAGAGACTGCTAATGCAAAACCTTTTAAGCTCTCTTTTTTTTCTAATAACAAAGATAACAAAAACAATAAAATGACCATTCTTTACCACTTACTTAGAACAAATTTTTATTTGTTCCAGGTAAGAGAGAGTGGCTATGGCTATTTCAATGTATTTCAATAATTCTAAGCTTTGAATGACAAAGGTTTGTGTTTTAGAAATTGATAGGACTGAATTTTCTCAAAATAAATTTAGGTACTGTGTCTTAGAAAATATTAACTATGAAATCACATTGCTGCTCTCTGGTCTACTTAAGTTAGTTTTAGAGATATTCCATCTAGGCATGGATTTTTGCTGACAGTATTCACCTAGGAAGCTCAGAGACTCATAGTAAATTGTAGGCATGTCCTTATATTTAAGTCTTTGTTTAATAAAATACAAGGATTCAGACAATTCCTCCTATAATAGCCTAAGAACCTAACATAAGGCTGTTTGTATCTTTGGAGGTCCTGGTAAACTACCATTTTGAGTCATTTTATCCAGCCATAGGAATATTGGACTTCATGTAAATAATAAACATTTGTATTACGGCTGATATATTTCCGATAAGACAGTAAGGCTGAGGTTGTTAAAGAAATGGTGCCAAATACACTGTGAAATCACAAAAATTGAGATTTGCACTGAATAATTTGTGGGCTGGCTAACATGGTCAGTGCTAGCAACTTACTAAGCCTATAAATATATATTCCCTGAGTATGTGTATGTATACTATATATACATGTATGTTGTTTATCACATCATTCATCTCTTACATAATCCACCCATTAAATAATTCACCTTTTGCTCTAGCATTGGGGGGATGGGAGAATAGTTATATGCATTTGAAATAGTCATTTTAATCCTTAGTATTGCAACAAAAGCTTATACAAAGCAGCATTTACAAATATTCTGAACTTCAAAAATGAGTATATTATTCTGAGTTGCAGGAGGCTATAACTTCAATTTTAGAAAACATTGAGTCAATTTGATAGTTTATCAACATATGTTTACAAAGCATTTTTAAGTTGATTATAATGTTTAACTTTAAAAATATATGTTTTCTATGTTAATTTATTGAAATGTTTTCTTTATTGTAAATATAACCCCTCCTCAGATTCTAAACCCAAATTTAAAATGTATAAAGTCTCTAAAATGCTGGGAATGTTTAAGGTATAGAAGATGAACCTAAACGTTAGTAAACTGTTGGCTGTCCCTATCTGTTGCTCTTTTCTCCTCAGTTCATAAATATCAGACAGTGTTCAAATATGTCTAGAAAAATAGATTCTTGGGGTATACATTTTACTCTTAAAAAAAAGTATGTTTTTTCCTTTAGAAATCTCTGTTTAATTGCCCATCATTAAATTTTACGTCATCATGTGAACTTGTGTCATTTGGGGATTACTTGAGCAGCATTGTAAACTATTATTTTAACCAATTGAGTTGATACATGTGGTTTAATAAAAATACATAGTTTTATCATGAGTGTGTGTAGCATTTAGCCTGTGCTTTCTACTGTGGTTTTTTCAGTCTCAATGTCTTTCTCTTGCTTTTCATCTTTTTCACATCCACATAGAGCAGGGGTGGGCAAACTTTTTGACTCGAGGGCCACAATGGGTTCTTAAACTGGACCGGAGGGCCGGAACAAAAGCATGGATGGAGTGTTTGTGTGAACTAATATAAATTCAAAGTAAACATCATTACATAAAAGAGTGCGGTCTTTTTTTTTTTAGTTTTATTCATTTCAAACGGGCCGGATCCGGCCCGCAGGCCATAGTTTGCCCACGGCTGACATAGAGGATAAGTCATTAAATTATGAAATATTTTGAGAAGTATAGGATTTAAATATTCACAAAATAATAACTTTGTGCCAATGCCTAGCATAGTTGTGGATATACTAGTTAGCACTCAATACATATTTGTTGAATAAACTAATAAAACTTCAAACAAATAAATATTTTTATTGCTGTCATTTGTGAGTTGGTACTGCCAACAGAGGTTGAGAATTCAAAGTGGTGCAGGGATATTGAGATAAGTAAACATACTCCCAGTACTCAGACAGTATAATTTCTTCTTTGGGTGAGAAATGTTCTTAACTATGATATAAGGTAGAATACACTAGAACTTTGACAGTTCTAAACAAAATGTTTATTATGTAGAGTTCGTTATACTATTTTTAAAGTGTGATTTTTAGGTAAACCAGTACAGAATGATTCTCAATTATCCTATCTAATATTAGGCAAACATGGTAATTAACCATACCTCTGACACACTTCCCATTGGCTAATCAGGGCGATATGCAAATTAACTGCCAACCAAGATGGCGGCCGGCAGCCAGGCAGCTGAAGCAAACAGGAGGCTTGCTTGCTCCAGTGATGGAGGAAGCCAAGGTTCCCCGCCTGCC
>NW_005363836.1:3833773-3865623 GCF_000412655.1 Myotis brandtii | reverse complement strand
CCTCCCGAGGGGTCCCAGACTGTGAGAGGGCACAAGTGGGGCTGAGGGACACCCCCCCCCCCCCAGTGCACAAATTTTTGTGCACCGGGCCTCTAGTCACTATATAATATGTTAACTATTATACAAGGTAATACATGTATTAGGAAAAATAGTATTGTGAGTAGAATGGCATTGTCATAAGAGTAATAAATACATTTTTGGAGAGATTTTCAAAGAAACAAACCTGTATGCTCTGAAACTTCCTCATGCCCTTTATTTAGCTAGTATTAGTTATTATTCTTGAGCTAGCATTGTATTCTCTCAATTTGAAATTATAACCTACATAAATAGGGTGCTTGAGATAGAGAATTGTAGGAGGAAGCCTACTTTTTACAAGATTGTCACAGAAAGTTTTTCTGAGGAGCTAATATTTACATTTAAGATCTGAACAATAAGAAGTTAGCCATGCAAAGCATAGGAAGGAGAGTGGCCTAGGCAGTGAGAAGAGCTTGCACAAGGTACTTAGGCATGCAATATCTTGTTTAATTTGAGTTGGGTTCAAGGATTGAATGAAATACAGTGTGCTGGGAGTATAATACACAAAGTCTAATAGCAATGAGATTAGTTTGGCTGTATGGTCAAGGACTGTATTTTGCTGTGTTTTTTTTTTTTTTTTTTTTTTTGTGTGTGTGTGTTTTGTTTTGTTTTGTAGCTTATAGTAAAGACTGAGCACCTTGGGCAGCCATCAGAGGATTTAAAGTGAACGAGAAGCATAATCAGATGTACCTTTTAATAAATGTCTTGTGAAAGCCAGGGTGAAGACTGAGGCCAATAGGAGGCTATTTATGGTTGGAAGGGGTTATTATAGTTTAGATTAGAAGAAGTAAAGTGAAAATAGAGAGAAGTTAACAGATTTGAAATACATTTAAAAGGTAGAATGGCAAAGATTTTTGATGAATTATATTGTTAGGAGGGGCAGACAAAGAGATTACCGAAATAGAGGAAAATGCCTAGCAGTAAGAAAACAAAAGAATGATGACATAACTTGAAGAATTAAGAATAGAATTGATAGGTAAATTTAAGGTTGAAAAGCATTTGCAATTGGTTGTTACAGATTTGGTTGCAAAACAGTTGTCTACATTTTTTGTCCTAGTTTGTTTAATGGAAAGATTTGAACCCAGATGAAAATAGAAGCAACATTATTAAAAGTCATATTTTGGTAGTATTGATGTTGTGTATTATATTACAATTATTCTTGGTAACTGTAAGAAAATCTAACTATAAAAAGAATACATGAGCTCAAAAGTACCTACTTATTTGTTTTTCTATCAAAAAGTATATTTGTCATGTAAATGTAAGAATTGATTAGCAAAAAAAACTTTAGTGAAAAACAAAAACTGAGATTTATTTTAAGACCAGTTTGTATCTGTCATGAGCATTCAAAAATTCCTGCACAGTGAGTCATCACATCAAAACAAATCATTTTCAATAAAAAATTAGAGAACACATATAAAATTTAAAATTTAGAAACTCAAGGATATTTATTTAAATGTATATTTATTATATGGTATAGGGATTTGGGCAGAAAATTGTAAATACAGGGGACCAAGACACATATTCAAGTGTCTCTGTTAAATTGTGGAATAAGAACGTTCGCACAAGTGGGTAGGTCAAGATAGATATGATAATGAGTTCTCTATTTCAAAATTCTGCCAGCTATCACATATTAGAGAGTTTATGTGAATTTCCTCTCAATGGATGAAGGTGGTGCTAGTCACCAAAACAAGAAGTATTAGTAGGTTTATAGGAAAAATATGACTTCAGTTTTCTTGAATATAAGATGTCTATGACATTTTCTAGGTGAAAGAGCATAGCTCATGAGTATGACATAAATGAGTATGAGCATGACATAGATTAATATGAATTGTTATGAGTATGACATAAATTAATATTTGTACAGAGGTTTGAAACAATGACAAATGATAAGCACTATACAAGTATTCCATACACAAATATACAGAAACAAACATCTCACAAAGGAGATTTACTTGAAGATATATATTTAGAGTCTTTATAATTAAGACAGTGGTTCTAGTCAAGGAAAGCATAATAGAAAGGCTTTTCAAAATACAAATGTATATCCCCTCCCAAGATTCTTATTTTTTTCTGTGGCAGTCTGTTACTGATTGCCTACCAATATCTGTCTTTGTCTTTTTTTTTTTTGTAAGAGATACTCAGTTTTACTTCAGGCAGCAAAGTACCTAGAAAAAGGCTGTATTTCTTATACTCTCCTTTGTAGTTATGGGTGATCAATGAGAAATAAACTAAAGTTATTTGAAAGGACCTGGGGGAAAGTTTCTTAAGACACATGGCCTGTGTTTTATCATTCACCCTTTTCTCCATATTGCTGACTGATACACACATTGTGTTTGGAGCTCTCGTAGCTATTTTGACTCCAGAGTCAACATTGAGTATAGAAGCCTTGGAGATGCAGTAAGGTAGAGATGACAAATTTTTAAAGAACCTGGGTTCTTGACCTCATGGATCCTCTGTATCACTCCTGGATGGACTGTGAAGAGAAAAAGGGATAGCACAGTATTAGTTATTAAAACATTTTCAACCACTTTACAGACATTGCCCAGTTTACATCTTAGAGTGGCCCATTCTCTGTGAAGCTCCTTTCAATATCTATTCCTTCCACACATATCTGATCCATTTGTACTTTTAAGACTTGTGATAATTCTTGTCAAATTTCTCTCTCTTTCTTTGTTACTACCTTTTAGTGTTCTGTGAAGTAATTTTTCATCTCCTTTCTTACTCTGAATTTTCCTTTAGGCTTTCTGGGCAGCACTAAACACTTAACACTTCTCTATTTATTCCTTATTTCTTCTCCCCCTTAGTTCCTTTAATTATGCCATCCTCCTGAAATGTCCCCATTTTGTTTAATGTCTCTTAGAGCATTGTCATGAACTCTTAATGGAAAAATAATTAATCAGAATAACACACAATGGAGTTCTTTTCACCTTTCCTAACTCTGGCTTGTCTCACAGGTTTTTGTTGTTGTTTTAAAATGAAAATAAATGCTGATGTTTAACAAGTGAGAATTCTTTGAGAACTCTAAAATATATATGAGATTATCATTGGTGTCATTGCTTTTGTTTTGTTTCCACAGAATATACTTTCTCCTGTTGATTTAATAAGTTTGAATAAA
Source organism: Myotis brandtii (assembly GCF_000412655.1). Taxonomy (NCBI): domain Eukaryota; kingdom Metazoa; phylum Chordata; class Mammalia; order Chiroptera; family Vespertilionidae; genus Myotis; species Myotis brandtii. The sequence goes on along the minus strand of NW_005363836.1, from coordinate 3,862,433 downwards.
CAGAAAAAACATGTTTCCTCTCTTTTATCGGAATTAAAGAAAAAAGATATTGGCAAAAAATCAAGACATCTCATTCAAAAAGGTTAGTTATATGAATTTTTAAATTATATTTGAAGAGTATATTTTGAAGAAGAGTAGTTAAATTTTTTCAGAAATTGGACATGTTAATTTTGACCTATAAATATGACCTCATGAAATTCAAGTTGAGCATTCTAGATAAAATATCCATATCTCATTTAACATTTTACAAATATTCAGATTATAAAGTTATAAATCCTTCCTAATACACATGCTTACATGCTCCTCCTCTATTATCCCAATAGAATTTTATTATCACTATTTGGGGGTTAACTAATATTTAATATTTTAATTTTTATGACTATGTAAACATTACAGCTGAGCCACACAATATATTAGGATTATATTTGCTTCATTATACAGTTATTTTAACTTGCTTGGAAATCTCATGCCACTGCTATCCCCAAGTGCATTACATATTTTTTCAAGATATTTCTACTTTAGCCTTTCATTTTGCTGAATTCTTCAAAACTGCTTACTGACTAAAGCTGATGTTAAAGGCTATCATTTCTTCAACTGTGATCTCAAGAATGTATTTATCTATGCTGTGTTGAGACCCTTGTTACCAAGATTCTACATCTTTTTCTTTCTTGATTTATTTTATTATTTTAATACAATGTATTATTCATTAGTTTATTGAGAAATTATATGTGGGAGGTAAATTTTTTAAAGCCTGAAAGTCAAAACATGTCTTTATGCTTCACTTGCACTTGGTTGATGATTTGACTGTGTAGAACTTCCTTCTGAATTTTTTTATTGCTTTATTTTCTTCTAGCTTCCACTGTTACCTTTGAGATGTATATTGCCATTTAGTTCTCAGTTTGTTGTATATGAACATGTATATTATTTTCCCCATCTGACAAACTTTTTAGCATTTTCTCTGTATAACAGCTGTTCTGCAATTTCACAGTGATTTGTCTCATATTTGTTTGTTACCTAAGGTGGATATTCTTTTCATTTAATTTATTGTGGCTTTTTAATCTGAAAATATTACTCAGTTCTAGGTGTTTCTCTTGTATTAATTTTATGCTAAAATATGTATGACAAAAACTTACCATTTTAACAAATTTTAACTGTCCTTTAAGTACATTCATGTTGTTGTGCAGCCATCATCTCTTTTTTTCTTGGTCTTTATAGCTAAACTTGTTGATCTTGTTTATATTTTTGAAGAACCAAATCTTGTTTTCATTTATTTTCTTTTTTTTATAATTCCATTTTATTTCTCCTTCTAATATTTATTATTTCTTTTTTTCTGCTAGTGCTATTTCCAGGCTCTGTTTTCTCATCCAAAGTCTAGTGCCCTTTCTATTTAACCATGATGCCTGCTGAAGACTGTAAATGTATTGCTATGTAATTATTAAATCACATGCATGGGCATATGGTTGTCTTAGACTAAGCTATCTGAATTTATGAAATCTAACACACTCTGTCATTCCCTGTGTTATTTTAAATATTGTACAACCACCCATTTATATAAAATTCTATGGTTTTTAATATATCTGGTTAAAACTATGGGAGTTGAAAAGTATCTTACTTTTCTTGAATCATTAGAAGAATTAGAGTAAAAATAACATTTTCCTCATATTTTTTCATGTAACTAGCAGCAAATTATCTTTAAAAATGGTTAAGTTTAAAAGCAAATAGAAATTTTACTAATTTTGCTTGAATAGATTATTATTATTTTCTGGCATGAGATATTATCAATTCAGTGTTGAAAACTACTTTTCTTTCACCAGGTAATATTTTCTGTTAATTTTTAAATAGGGGAATTGTATCTTTCTATTAATCCATTTTACCAAATGGTACCTATTAGCATATATTCAAAGTCATATAACATGAGAAATACTTTTTCTTCTTAGCAGTATCACTCCTTCCTTAAATACAAAGTTTTTTTATTTAAGAACTATTAGTAGTTTTCTTTCTCTGATCTTACTAAAATATGGGCTCAGCAAACCTTAGTTTGGAAGTTTAGGGAGTTTGGTAGTCTCCTTCTTCTACTATCTATAATAATAACAGCATAATATGCTAATTAGACTGGATAGCCGAATGACCTTCCAGACGTCATTCTGGACATCCTTCCGGATGAAGCTGCGGTGGCAGTAGGCGAGGCAGAGGTGGTTAGGGGCAATCAGACAGGCAGGTGAGCAGTTGAGAGTGATCAGGCAGGCAGGCGAGCGGTTAGGGGCAATCAGGCAGGCAGGCGAGTGGTTAGGGGCAATCAGGCAGGTAGGCGAGTGGTTCAGGCCTAAACCAGCAATTGGACATCCCCCGAGGAATCCCAGATTGCGAGAGGGTGCAGGCCGGACTGAGGGACCGCCCCCCCCCATGCACGGATTTCATGCACCAGGCCTCTAGTTTAGTTAATATTAAGTAATAGCATTGTTTTTGAGATGCAGACCCTTTCTAGACTACTCACTTATTTCCCCTCAATTGTAAGATGAGCAATGCCTGGAGTATTGAGTGGGAAGACTGCTAGGACAGTCTCCTAAGATGTAGGCTTTTATAACTTTCACTAGAGGCCCAATGCATGAAATTCATGCAAGAGTAGTCCTTCCTTCCCCTGGCTGCCAGCACTGGCTTCCCTCTGGCACCCAGGACCCAGGCTTCCCTCGCAGCCCCGGCTTTTATTATTATTATTACGCTTTTATTATTATAAATGGTTTTTGTAAGGAGGATCCTTTTCAATCCTGGCTTCTACCTATTCCTTGGTGTTTGCTAAAACGGAGTTATAATAAATGCTAAGTCCATTAGATCAGACTTTTCATTGTTATTCAAATATTCTATTTTCTTGCTGATTTTTCTTTTGTATGCTTAACCAAGAAGTGAGAGAGAGATATTGAAATATTCCACTATAATTATGGATTTTTTGGCGTCTCCCTAATTTTATCAAATTTTGTTCATTACATCTTGAAGTGATTTTATTAAAGATCTACATGATAGTTATTGTTACAATTTTTTGTTGAATGGAACCTTTTATCATTGTGTATTTATCATCTTTTTATTTTTATTTATTTTTTAAAATATATTTTATTGATTTTTTACAGAGAGGAAGTGAGAGGGATAGAGAGTTAGAAACATCGATGAGAGAGAAACATCAATCAGCTGCCTCCTGCACACCTCCTACTGGGGATGTGCCTGAAACCAAGGTACATGCCCTTGACCGGAATCAAACCTGGGGCCTTTCTGTCCACAGGCTGATGCTCTATCCACTGAGCCAAACCGGTTAGGGCTATCATCTTTTTAAAAATATATTTTTATTGATTTCAGAGAGGAAAAGAGAGGGAGAGAGAGATAGAAACATCAATGATGAGAGAGAATCATTGATCTGCAGCTTCCTGCATGCCCCACATTGGGGATCAAGCCCGCAACCTGGCATGTGCCCTGATTGGGAATCCAACTGTGACCTCCTGGTTCATAGGTCAACGCTCAACCACTAAGCCATACAGGCTGGGCATTTATCCTCTTTGTTCATAATAATGTTTTTTTCTCAGACCTATTTTATCTGATATTAGTGTAATTGCACCAGCTCTATATTAGTTAAAATTTACCTAATACATTCTTCCATCCTTTTACTTTTGACGTTTTGCTTATATATATATATATATGTATCATGAAACAGCAAATGGCTAGATCTGCTTATTTAGCCCATTTGTGTATATATTCATTAAAAGAATTAGGCCTCTTTCTATCTTCTACGTTTTTTTCCAGTTCTACTTTTTCTGTTTCTGTTTTCTTCTTTCTTGTTTTTTTCATAATTGACATCTACATTTTCCCCCTTTATTTTGACATTTTACTTTGAACTAATTTCAAATTATAAAAATTACAAATTATTTCTGAATATTTTTCACCCATTCCCCAAATGTTATTTTCTTATATAATCATAGTACAATTATTAAAACCAGGAAGTTAACATTGATACAATACTATTAACTCATCTCTGAACCATATTCATGAACGGCCAATTGTCTAATGTCTTTGTTCTTGTCTAAAACCCAATCTTACTATATGGGTTTTAATTTTGTCATTATGTATATACTTCTTTTATTCTGTTTATTTTGGTTTAGCTTTAAAAAAAAAACACCTATTCACCCTGACTGGTTTGGCTCAGTGGATAGAGCATCGGCCTGAGGACTGAAAGGTCCCAGGTTCAATTCCAGTCAAGGGCACGTACCTTCGTTGCGGGCACATCCCCAGTAGGAGGTGTGCAGGAGGCAGCTGATTGATGTTTCTCTCTCATCGATGTTTCTAACTCTCTATCCCTCTCCCTTCCTCTCTGTAAAAAATCAATAAAATATATTTTAAAAAACTATTCAAGAAACAGCAAGTATTGCCAAGTTATTTGATCCACCTTACTTTCAATATTTGTACCATCTCCTAGATTGGTTTCTCATCTTATTTCATCGCACTTTTCTTTAAGTGTTTATGATGTGAGGCTATACTAGAAAACATTTTACCTTTTATTAAAAACATATTTTTACCCCCACATTTAAGAAATAAGTTGGTTAAATTTTGTCTTTGCTCAAAATTTTCTTTCAGTGCTTTAAAAATATTATTTTATTGTGTGTGTGTGTTTTTGTTGTTTTTTTTGCATTTATATTGCTAATGAGAAATATAAAGCCACTTTATTCTTGTTCCTTTAGAAGCTTTTAAAATTGTCTCTTTGTCTTTGGTGTCTTTAAATTTCACTATTATATATAACAGATATAGATATTTTTTCCTCTTGATCTCTTCTACTTGGCATAGCTTCCATTAATTCCTTGCATATTTTTCCTCTCCATTTTTATTTTTCTTTCATCTAGGACACCAGTTTTATCTAACTACTGTTACTTCTACTCTCCATATCTTCAACAGCTTTTTTAAAAATATCTCTTCATCCTTCCCAGACTTTTTTTGGAAGAATTTCCCCCATATGATCTTTAAACTCATGAATTATTCTTCAGCAGCATTCATTTTACTATTTATATCATCTACCTACTGAAGATTTTAACTTATATAGTTTTATTACTATTTTTCTTATTCTTGTTTCATATTGCTTTATCTTTCCTGTTCTTTTTGGTACATTTAAATAATTATTTAAAATTCTTATTCTGTCTAACATGCTATCAGTAGCATCAGTTGTTCAGATTGTTATTTTTCTCTCGATGTAGTTTTATTTTTGCTGTGAGATTATATGTCCAGGGGTATTAGACTCTGTGTTTGATAATATTAATTGGGAAATTCCCAATTGCAGATCTTAGTCTGTGCCAGTTCAGGTAAGGTCAAGGAGTGGAGAAGGGATGAGCTATCTGGCAGAGACCATGAAGCTCCACAAATAACACATTTCCACATGGTATTACTTCACCAATTTTTCAGATCAGTTACTCTTTAAAACCTTAGAAATAGAAAATCTACCTAGATTGTAATCCAACCATTCATAGGCCGTATTTTCATACTAGTTTTTTCTTGCACAAATAGACTCCCAACTGATCTTGTTGCTATCAATATAGTATTTCAAAAACATATATATGATTATATTATTTACTTATTTCAAGCTTTAAATAAAAGACCATTGCTTATAGAATAAACATTTTGATGTGGATTTCAAGTTTTTACATAATCTGGTTTCGGGTTATTTTCCTTGTTAACTCTATAGCAATACATGAAAGTTATGTTTAAGAGAGGGGAACAGGGAATTACTACATATCTATATGGGTCTCAGTATTTCTCCTTCTTCACAAAGACTGTGTTCTAGTTATACAATACCACTCATGACTCAACAACTATAGCACTGTGACTGTGCTTATATTTTTTCCTCTACCTGAAAATGCATTCATTTTTGCCTGTTAAAACACACTTATTCTGCAATACAGTAACTGCATTTGTTTTCTCTACTAAGCTGTATTCTCCCCTACAGTAACAATTAATGCTTTGGTCTTACGCATCTCACCAAACTTTGTTTATACCTTTTGTTATGGTTGTTTTTGGCAAAGGGATGCTTGAAAACAATGACTGGGTTTTACTTCTCTCTGACTTCTTTAACATCTGGCAGTGTACTGTGCCCACACAAAATACTGTTAATGAAGTCAACCTTTAGCTGAGAGAGGTAAGCTACATGGCAACAAATCTTGAGATAGGAGAACAAACCATTATTTACTGAATTGGAATATGGAGAATCAGTGGTGACCTTGACAAAGAGCAAGTTCTGCAAAATGGCAGAGACAGAACTCATGCTGGTGAAGGTTACGAGTGAATGAAAGTAAAGAAGTGAAGATGTTGCCAAGCTATTTATTTTGAGGATTTGTTACAATCTATAATATTCATGTTCACAATAAACTTAAGGCAATGAAAGAAACCAAAGTTCTTAACAGAATTCTTCAATTGTGATTCAAAGATATTGTTCGTGTTGTGAATATATTATTATACTAGCATTTGTAATCTGAAAATTGATTAACAATATAAGACATATAAAGGTACATTATAATTAGAGTGTTTGAATAATGAAAACATACCCCAAAATCAACCCTGGATATCAGAAAGCTTATAATATATAGGTTGTAGAAGTAGGGGAGAGAGGATTTGGTAAAGGCAGTTAGGTAATTACTCCTCTCTTTTTGTAAGGTAAAGGAATTTTGAGTGAATGACTATGGGGTAATATTTTTCAAAGTGGTCCAGTCTGATAATAGGCACCTAGCTCGTACTAGGCCAGCAACCCCTTCATTAAGCTGAGCATAAATGTGAACAATCAGTTATTGCCACACAATATGAGTTGTGGCTAGGTGGACCTATTCTCTTGATAATATTTTTCTTAAGCATTGATTTTTAACCTTTTGTTTTCTTCTTTGATCACAAATACAAATATGAAATTTAAGTATATGATTTTAAAAATTAACTTCTCTTTGTTCTCAAAGATGCATAAATGAACACATATTCATTTTATTTATAATTTCAAGGGATTCATGGGTTCACTGAAGCCCTATTCATGTTCCTTAAATTAGTTTATAAGATATTTTCCAGAGACAGTTTATTCTCCAGGCACCAGCCTGCTAAGGCATTCAGTAGATATGGTGTCTTCCTCCTAGAAAATATCATTTGTTCACTTTTCTGGAGTTTCCATTGACATGAGAATTAGATTACACCCTTCCTTTTTTCCCTTTTCCCATGGGCATCCACCTTATAAACAGAAGTGAATGGATCATTGTCCAGATGCTTTAACTCTGTTCTCCTACTTCTCCAGCAGGTTTTGAAATTTAGAGAGTGTTTTTTTTATACTGAGGTGTGTGTTTTTTACTACGTTTTACATGATTACTACACTAGAGGCCTGGTGCACGAAATTCGTGCACTGGGGTAAGGAGTTCCCTCAGCCCAACCTGCACCCTCTCCAATCTGGGATCCCTCTCACAATTCAGGACTGCTGGCTCCCAACCACTCACCAGACTGTCTGCCTGATTGCCCCTAACCGCTTCTGCCTGCCAGCCGGATCACCCCCTAACCACTCTCCTGCCAGCCTGATCGATGCTTAACTGCTCCCCTGCCAGCCCGATCGCCCCCAACTGCCCTCCCCTGCCAGCCCAGTCACCCCCAACTGCCCTCCCCTGCGTATTCCCTCTTTATTAGATAGGGTTTTTTCTTTAACATATTGGACACTATACCTGCTGTGGTCTTGACAAACCAGTAAAAATGTAAACGCAAACTAAAAGTGTCATAAAATAAACTCCTTAAACAGGAATTTCATGAGACCTTGGAAAGGTGATATGCGGTTGTTTCTTCCTTTTTTCTTCTCTTTCTTTTTCTTGATTTTCATCTTTTGTCCTTTCTTTTCTTCTTTTATTCCTTTTCTGTCCTCTCCTCCTCTTAACTTTTCCGTTGGTAGAATCGTCAGTACTTGTATCTGTCTCGCTTCCAGAAGACAAAGAAGATGGAAACACACCATCATCCGAAGAAAAAGATGATCTATGTTGGGATCGGTGGTGTTTCTGGTTTTGCTCTTTTCCCTGTTTGTTTGTCATTTCTGCCGCCCCATCTTCAGGAGGACTTGTGCGTGGGCACTTCTTATTCATGTCTACAAAACCTGCCTGCCTTGGTGAAAACTGTAGGGGAAAAGGGCTTCCTGGGTGGGCTCAAGCCCAGCCCGAGGTGCTGAGGAACCAGGGCGGGGAGTGCCCGCACCGCCGCTGCGGAGACCTCCGGACCACGGGGTACCCTCCAGTAATGTAACTGCAATGTAGCAGTTTGCCTTCAGAAATTAGATGTAAGTTACTTCTGATGTGAAGCCCTACCTCAGACATTTCCTTTGCGGTTTGTAAAGATGTTAAACAAAACCCATTTACCTCCCTAACCTAGTCACAAGTTTCTGCCCAATGGGAGAAGTTTGCTGTGCAGCTTTGCCCAGATACCCCCCTCACCCACCTCCCTGCTCCAATCACTGGGCTGGGGGCAAGGGAAGTTCCAAGGCTGACTCCCTGAGGTTGCCAGTGGGGCAGGATCACTCACCAGGGACAGGTGCTGACGCTTGAGACTGAGACCCTGAGGCTGCAGGTGTGTGTGTGTGTGGGGGGGGGGGGATCACTCCGTGGGGGTGCGCAAGGTTCCAAGGCTGAGACCCCGAGGCTGCCCCTGGGAGGGGATTGCTCTGTGGGGGCGAGGGTGCTTCCGAGGCTGAGACCCTGAGACTGCAGGTGTGTGGGGGGGATCACTCTGTGGGGGCATGGGCGCTTTCGAGGCTGAGACCCTGAGGCTGCAGGTGACTGTGGGGGGATCACTCCGTGGCAAATGAATTTGTTTTTGTTTTTAAATAAAGGGTCAGGAGGGCCTCTGGGCAGCATTCCGTCAGGCCGATCACGCTGCCAGCTCTCAGTGCCGCCCCTCCTCTGTACTGGGGGACTCTGGAGGGGTTGAGAGGGACTGGGCACTGCCATCTTTGTCATGGAGTGACAGTTAATTTGCATATTACTCATTTATTAGATAGGATACATATTTTCATCATCTCTAGGCATTCAAAATCCAACAGTAAATAAGGCATATAAAAACTCTACCCTTGTGGAGCTAGGATGTTAATGGTAGGGATAATATTACCTGTTTCAGTGGACTTCTATAGAATTATGAAGTAAAAAAGTCCTGTCTGAATAAGGATAAGTATAATATTGTCTCATTTATATTATCAAATTATGCATGACCATTGATTGCTTTTGTTTTAAACATCATCCAAATACCAGTTTTACTAATTATTTGCTTGTAATAAATCGATGTGTTTATCTTCTTTAACTTAAGTTACACCTATCATCCCTTCTAGTTTTTATTTTATATTGCATTATCAAATATTTTTTTCTTTATGAAAATGATATATCACTGCAGGTCAGGTTTTTAAAGAGACATGATGCTTCATGAATGCTTTTTCTATTTTATATTAACCAATGTCACCCCAATAAATTCAACTCAAAAAATATTTTTTTAAAAAGAAATTAAGCCCTAGCCAGTTTGCTCAGTGGATAGAGCGTCGACCTGCAGACTGAAGGGTCCCAGGTTTGATTCTGGTCAAAGGCACGCTCCTTGATTGCAGGCTCCTCCCTGGTAAGGGAGTGTGCAGGAGGCAACCAATCGATCTCTCACATCAATATTTCTCTCTGTCTTTCCCTCTCTCTAAAAATCAATGCAAAAATATCCTCATGTGAGGATTATAAAAAATAATAATAAATAAATAAAATAAAAAAGAAATTAAGCCCAGCCAGTGTGGCTCAGTGGTTGAGCATCAACCAATGAACCAGAAGGTCATAGTTCCATTCCCTGTCAGGGCACATGCCCAGGTTGCCCAAGTAGGGGGTGTGCAGGAGGCAGCCGATCAATGATTCTCTCTCATCATTGATGTTTCTATCTCTCTCTTCCTCTTCCTTCCTCTCTGTGAAATCAATAAAAATATATATTTTTTTAAAAGAAATTAAATATATAAATACCTTAATTTTTACTGAAAGGATATGGCATACCAGACAGACATTGTAACCCTTAAAATGTGTTAGTGTTTTTTAATTCTTTTATAGTAAGTATAGCTGGAAAATGGGCTCATCTTCTGCAGCTATATCAGAACAGCATTTATATTTCAAATATAGTTATGAGGAAGTAAATTCAAATCCTTTATAAAAAGTGTTTGTTGCTATGAAACACATTTCTGAGAACAAAACTGCTATCTTCTATTCAAAATGTAAGGTCAAAGGGTTTATTATTTGAGGGTCATTATATCAAAGTCCCTGGTCAGACTTATATAATCTTTCATTTTGCCCCCTTTACATACTTTGTCTTGCTCTAAATCCACCTAGGAGTCTGATATGAAGACTCAAAGGAGATTTTATGTTTACATTGAAACATACTACATTTTCTACCTCCAACATTTGTTTTTAAAATTCATTCAATTTATTATATCTTGCTGATTTCACTCCACTTGTGCTTTAGGCAATTTTAACAGCTTTTTTTCTTTCTTCTAAGTTGTTTGCTAGAATGACTGAATTTTAGTCCAGGATATAAAATATCAACTAAATTACTTCACATAAACAATTAGAGCAGACTTATGCATATAAAACTAGAAATCTTTGTTGCTACATTTAAAATTAAAAGCAAAAATATATTTTTGTATCAGTATAATAGCTCAAATTAGTTTAAAATGTTTTTAATATTCTTCTTACCAAGAATAAAGAAGGTTAAGATTATATTAAAATAAAAGTAAGTATAACTTGATGGACAAAAAATAGACTTTTGAGTCAGATATATTTGGACTTGATTCTAAGCAACAATGTCATACAGTGCATTGCCTGCTTCCCATGCAGTTATGTAGGAATTATGTGATTATTTATGTCCATTTGACTGTGAGCAAAAGTGAAACATCACTTGAGCGTGAAAGCAATTAAGATCACCCTTCTCTCCCCTGCAATGTAGATCCTGGGGGCCATGTGTTCCATTAACATACCCGCAAGGTCCTACTGACACACATTGGTTCTTAGATGACACTTAGATGAATCCTTACTGTGCTAAGCTATTGAAATTTCAGGGTTTATATGAGATAGATGTTAGGATTAATTATGCTATAAATACAGAAATTGGTTCCATAACAAAAACCTTAAATATGGTCTCATCTTAGTGATCACATGGAAAAACTGATGTCAGAGATTGGAAAAATGGCAATCCAAGTTTTATAGTAGCAAGTTAAGAAAAAGAGTATTGATTGCACTGCACTCTGGCAAGTTACCCTAAAGAAAAAAGAGCTCAGCAAACTAGCTGGTTTTCAAAGCAAAATAAAAGAGAATGGAGAGTTCAGAAATATAGGTCCTTGCATCTTTGGAAAGCTATCTGCTTTGGTAACCCCAAATAATAAAACATAAAGTTTAATAACACTTTGAGAAAAAGACCCAAACCTCTTAGTTGAAAATAATAACTCAGAAGAGAGTTTAAGTATGTGGGATTCCTACCTACTGTCACAGATAGCTTTATAGTAAGTTCCATTAAATTGCTAGAGTGAGAGAGATTGGAAAAAAGTAAGAAAAAAAAAGCAACTCTAAGCACTGCATATGACTCCAAAAAATTTTTTTTTAATTGAGATAAGATTGCCTTATAAACTTTCATGTTTCAGGTGTGCAACATTATAATTTGATGTCTGTATATACCACATTGTACTCACCACCAAAAATTTAGTTTCCATTTGCCACTGTACAATTGATGCCCTTCACCTATTTTGCCCCTTTCTTTCACTCTTGTAACCACCAGTCAGTTGTCTGCCTCCATGAGTTTAATTTTGGTTTTGTTTATTTTGTTTTTGTTTCATGCTCCACATAGAATTAGATTATATGGTATTTGTCTTTTTCCATATGACTGTTTCACTCAGCATAATACCCTCGTGATCCATTCATATTGATACAAATGTCAAGATTTCACTTTTTTATGACTGAATAGTATTTGTGTGTGTGTGTGTGTGTGTGTATTTCTTTATCCTTTCATCTGTCTGTGGACACATAAGTTGTTTCCATTATCTTGGCTATTGTGAATAATACTACAATAGACATAAGAATGATCCAAGTAAAGATTGTAGGAAAAGTATGCCAAGCAAAGGCAACAGCAAAAGCCATAAATTGGGAATAAGCTTCAGGTTTGAGGCTCAAAATGAAGTCTTATGAACCTAGTGTATAGTGAGCGAAGAATGACAAGGTTGGATAAACAGGAAGAGTCTTCTAAGCCAAAGTGACCTAAGTATCAGAACTCAGATTTACCTGTGGTACTACTTTCCATATCCTATATAATAAAAGGCTAATATGCAAATAGACCGAACGGTCGGACAACTGGAACAACTGAACAACCGGTCTCTATGATGTGCACTGACCACCAGGGGGCGTGTGCGGAACATGGTGGGCATTGGCTGCAGCAGGATGGTGGAGCAGGTGAGAGGGGGTGCCAGACCAAGGCAGGGCGCCAGTCACTGTCATTGGAGCAAGCCCCTGGTGGTTACTGAAAATTCTTTGCTCCCTTGTGCAGCAGTCCCACCCAGTGCTCGCACCTGCTGCTGGCACCAGCCTTGCTCCCACCCGCTGCCAGTGCCCAGTGCTGGTCCCAATCCCTCAGTGCCATCAGCAGGTGTGAGCAGCAGCTGCCAGCCCCGATCACCCCTGAGGGCTTCTCTACCTCCCCCTGCTCCTGAGGGGCGATCAGGGCAGCAGCTGCCAGTGGCACCGCTGATGGCGCTGGCCCCGCTCACACCCACTGCTGGCACTGGCCCCAATCACTCTGCACCATCAGTGCGTGGGATCAGTGGCAGCGTGAGCGGGACTGCCAGCAGACAGGGGACCAGGGCCATGATGGGAGGGGCCAGGTGAGGGCACAGAGGATGGGCTGAGACCCGCCCCTGTGCCTACCACAGCCTCATGGCCCACAGTTCCTTTCAAGGTGCACGGATTCGTGCACTGGGCCCCTAGTTTATCTATAAATATAACCTTTTCCAGTCATATTCATATAAGAAAAAATATATTCATAACCCCAGAATTCAATATATTTCAAACAAATGATAGGTGGCCAAAGCCTAGAGTCATATTACAAGTTCATCAAAATCAAAATCAGATATAGAAGAGGACTTCCAGAATAGTGGAGGGGACAGCCTGGCACATACTCTCCCCAGTAAAATCACCATTTAGCTTATGAAAATTATAAAAATCAATTATTTAAAGTTCTTGGAAATGACCCTAAGGACATATAGCAAATAGAGAAACACTTTATTCAAGAAAATATATTAAATTTTGGTAAGAAGAGTGAAAATCTGTGACATTTGAGCCGTTACCTGCTCCTTTGTCCTCATCATCCTTGCTCCAAGTTGAAGAAACAAAAGCTCTACCAAGGACACTCTACTCTGGACCTATCATGCCAAAAAGACAGGGTTCTCTTTCCTCTTGTGCCCAATATAAGACTACAGTTTTACCCTGGTTTCTGGCATTTTTCATTCACCCAGCCCTGTGTTGCAGAAGGCACAGACAGAAGCCTGAGGATCCCTATACCCCCTCTATCTCAGGCATGATAGGGTGGGAATCCTGGGGCTAGATTACCCTCACTGAGTCCAGCTGCTCTTAAAGCAAAGATTCCACACTGGGAGAGACAAGCAAATAAGACCAGTGGCTACCACTACTCTTTCCCTGTGCCTGCTCATAGAGCAGGATTGCCACCCCATGAGTAGACCCCTCCCTGCCCCCCTATTCTGTGCAGGAGAGTGGACCCCTCCCTTCCCCCTACTCCTGTGCAGTGGAGCAGAAGTTCTTCCCAGGAGGAGAGACAGACCCTAAGGATGAAGAGTTCTACAGCTCTGACTGAAGTGTTTGAGTTTATCTAAAACAGATGGAAGATTCTGTGCCTAAAGGCATTGTTGAGACAAGTGGAGGTTTTGGTGGAGAGCAATTAAGAGGGTGCTCATAGTTTCCTAATGTTGGTAGCAATAAGTGAAATGACAGAACAACCAGAATTTTAACAGAGATGCAAGGGGGAGCAACAGCAAAGAGCCCTCCAGGGATCACAGTCAACCTTAAGGGTCCAGAAGTTTGTGCCTATGTGCTAGGTTTTACCCACTTGGGAGCAATTAGAAGAGGAAATGGGACAGATTTAAAAGCATTTCCCATCCAGACAGATGTATTAACATAAGTCACAAGCTTCACAGGCACAAGGAGTTTAAGCAAAACCTCTGACCAAACGCTGGCTGAACAACAAGCTATTTTGACCCAAGGTCAACCCCTAACAAGCCAGGTTTAAGAATAAAATCACACACATTTCTGGCAGTCTAGAAGACTGCATGCTCTACAACATTGCTCTACTAGTTTCTGGCTTAACATAAGGCAAAAACATAAAATCTGAACTGTGATGGCAACCTCTAAACACGCACGCGCACACACACACACACACACACACACACACACACCTAAGAGTAAAATGTAAAAACCTTAACTGGTTGAAGGGAATAAAACACAATTTTTGACCAATAAATGTGCCTATGTTTAATGGATATGGGGGTTTTGAACTTGGCTGAAAGATTTAAAAAGGGGATATCTATCTAAAGATTTGTCAATTTTGTTGATCTTTTACGAAAACCAATTTTCATTTTCTCTTTTTCTTATGTTTGCTTTATCATTTTTCTCCTGTTTGTATTGGGTTTAGTTTATCATTTTTTACTAGTTTCCTAAGGGTTGGAAGGTTACACTATCTAAGATCTTCCTTCATTTTGAACATAGGTATTTATAGATGTAAATTTTCTTCTGAGCTCTGCAGTACCTGAATTCCATAATTTCTTTTTGTTTTCATTCATCTTATATTATTTTATACTCATGTATGTATGGGAACCCCATATACCCATTTAGGACTATGTTATTTAATTCCTACATATTTGTGAGTTTCAAAAAAATTTTTCTTATTGCTTTCAAGTTTAATTGCCTTGTGGTTAAAGGGCATGCTTTTTTATTATGTAATCTTCCTCAATTTATTAAATACTGTTTCATAACCTACTATATGGTCTATCCTGGAAAATGTGGGTACTTGAGAAGAGTATGTATTCTGCTGTTGTGAATGGTCTGTTAAATTTGGTTGTTTCATAATGTTGGTGGCCTTCTATGTCCTTGTAGATCATTTGCTAAATCATTATTTTTCTAGTGCTGAATAATATTCCATTGGAATATATGTACCCAGTTTACTTATCCATTCATCTACTGAGGAACATCTTGGTTACTTTCATGTTTTGACCGTTATGAATGAAGCTGCTGTAAACATCCATGTGTGGGTTCTTGAGGCATAATTTTTAGTTCATTAGGTTAAATACTGAGGAGCATTGTGGGGAGGAAGAAATTAACCTGTACACTTCTAGGTTCTTTTTCTTGGTTTTTTGTTTTTATTTTATTTTTATTTTCTGTCTTTTATTTTAGTTTTATTTATTTTTTTAGTTTAATAATTAAATCAACATGAGGCAGATTAATGAGAAAATAACCAAATTTAATTACACATGTATGTATGGGAACCCCACATACATGAGGGGTTCAGTAGGTAAAATGAGGTATGTATGACACCCTGAGCTAAGGAATATAGTAAGAGTCCTGAAACTTCAAAGTGGTGAAGGATAATCTTCAGATCAATATGAAAAACAGGTGTTCAATAATGAGGTGTTTGTTCTGCCATATAGAGATAGGTCATAAAATGTTATTTCTGGAAATAACTCTTATTAAGGGCCAGGCCCCTAATTTAAATTTTTCTAGGTGGTTGGGGGTTAAGTGACAGAAGTTTATTTTGAGCCTGCAGGATCTTAATTGCTTTTAGCTCAAAATAAAGAATATGCCAACATTCTATATCTTGAAGAGTCTGTTGTGAAACCCTTTGGTGCGATTATGTTTAGTTTTATAAGAAAGCACCAAACTGTCTTCCCAAGTAGCTGTGACATGTGTATTTCCACCAGCAATGAATGAGTCCCTGTTGCTCCACACCCTCCCCAGCAGTTGCTACTCTCAATGTTTTGGATTTTCTCTATTCTAATAGGTGTGCAGTGGTATCTCTTTGTTGCTTTAATTTGAAATCCCTTATTGAGATAGCTGTTGAGCATCTTTTCATATGTTTATCTACCATCCCTATATATTCTCTGGTGGGATGTCTGTTTTTTGCCCATTTTATTAAATAGATTGTTTGCTTCCTTATTGTTAAGTTTTAAGAGTTATTTTTGTATATTTTGGATAATAGAACTTTAACTGTTATGTCTTTTGGAAATATTTTCTCCAAGTTTGTGACTTACCTTCTCACTCTCTTGACATTGTCTTTCTTAGAAGTGTTTAAATTTAATGAAGTCCTGACATTAATTCTTTCATATATCATGCCTTTCACTTTGCATCTAAAAAAATCATTGCTATTCACAAACTTATCTAATAATTTTTCTCCTAGAAGTTTTATATTTATTTTGAGCTCTAATACCCATTTTTTGAGTTGACTTTTGTGAAGGGTATAAATTCTTTGTCTACATTATTATTTTTTGCATGTAAATGTCCAGTTGGTCCAGTATCATTTGTCAAAAAGACTTATCTTTGCTCCATTGTTTTCCCTTTGTTCCTTTGTTGAATATATTTATGTGGATCAATTTCTAGGTTCTTTATTTTGTTCCATTGCTATTGTCTGTTTTTTCACTAACTATACACTATAAAAAATATTTCTTTGGTATGTGAATTACATCTACATGAACATATTTTAAAAAATCAGAAAGAATAGTGACTAGATAAGTTAGTAAATAATGACGTTTAAACCAAAATGTAAGTGCAAAGCTGGATTAATATCAGGTTTCAGATTTAAAAAATATATAAATTTTTTTTTTGTTTCAGGTCAGGTATAAGAGATATTTGAGACTCAAAAGAAATTCAGTTTGAGTATATTACATAAAGAGAAAAGGGGAGTTGTAATTATTGTATAAGAAAAGGTTAAGCGAAGCTTATTATCTGAGATAAAGATAGTAAGTGTATTGGTTTATAGTCTACTCTGATGAATTGCAGCATTCTAGGCAGAATGCTATTGTTAAATTCTGAGGCAGCATCTGGGAGTGTGAGGAAGCCTTTTGGTTAAACTAGAAATGCCTGCCATTTTCAAGGAAATGAGAATTTATAGAGTTCATAATGGAACTAATAGCTGAACTAATGAAATATAGATTTTAAAATTTCTTCCTATGTACCAAACAGTTTTCTCTCAGTCCTCACAGCTAATCTTTAAGGTAATCATTTTTGTTCTTCCATCTTATAGGTGAAGAAACTGTGGCTTTGTGAAGTTAAATAACTTGCTTGAAATTATGAAATGCTAGGACGTGGCATTTTGGAAAATCAACTGATTTTACTCCTGGTTTTATACCCCTAACCACTATCCAATAGTGGCTCTTGCTTTTCACTGGCTCAAAAGCAACAGTGAGGTAGAGGCAAAGCATTATGTCAGTAGACATTAGACTAGCATGTTCTGTGTAGTCAGGGTGGTCCAAGTTGAGCGCACAGATTTGACCTCAGGATACCAGGTTAGATGTTTAGATCTTCATACTAAGATCCTAGTGTTGGAGGGGGGTGGGAGATGGGAGACTGAGGCATCATGTTTCTTAGCAGGTTACAGAAATAGCGAAGTTGGTAAAATCTTATATAATAAAACCCTAGTATGCAAATCGACCAAACAGCGGAATGACCAGTCGCTATGACACACAATGACCACCAGGGGGCAGACTCTCAGCTCAGGAGCTGCCCCCTGGTGGTCAGTGCGCTCCCACAGGGGGAGCACCACTCAGCCAGAAGCCGGGCTCATGGCTGGCAAGCACAGTGGCAGTGGCAGGAGCCTCTCCTGCCTCCGCAGCAGTACTAAAGACCCCTCGGGGGATGTCTGCCTACCGGCTTAGGGCTTAGGCGGACATCCCCCAAGGGGTCCTGGACTGCGAGAAGGTGCAGGCCAGGCTGAAGGACACCTCTCCCCAGTGCACGAATGTCATGCACCGGGACTCTAGTGAAATAATAATATCATCAAGAGACTGATTCATAGTCATTCAAGAACCTGCAAAAACTTTGACCTTCATACTGAGCCAACATTTGCCCAGACAGAAGTTCATTTGGTTTTTCAGTGTTTATGGCTAGGTATTGAATTGGTTTATATATTTTGTTCTAAAATTGTCAGACCAGTAGAACTCAGGATGGAATAGGCAAAGGTAGAGATGGAGGAAAACTATATAAAAGGCAAGCTTAAAAAGGGAAGAAATCATAAAGCTGCAATGGACTTCTTTGGGATAATGAAAAAAGGCCACATGTTATATGATTCCACTTATGATAGTGTCCAGAACACATAAATCTACATAGATGTAAGGTAGATTAGCAGTTGCCTAGGGTTGAAGAAGTTTTAGTGGTTGGGGGTGGAGGGTGACTCTAATAGTTGTAGCATTTTTTTTTGGTGTATGATGAAAATGTTTTAAATATAGATTATGTGGTGATAGTTGGATAACTCTTAATATAATAGAACCATCACATTGTATAGTTTAATGGTTTAATGATTAATTTTATGGTATCTATAATAATAAAAGCATAATATGCTAATTAGACCAGACAGCCGAACAACCTTCCGGATGTCCTTCTGGACGACCTTCCAGAAGACCGAGGCAAACTGCTGTGGCTACAAGGGCCAAGCCCCTTGCACGGATTTTGTGCATCAGGCCTCTAGTATTAAATATATCTCAATAAAGATCTTGAAAAAAATTATATGTAGACATTTTTAAAGCATGTTGGATGTCAACAATTGGGATATTTATCTGAGATGTTGTCACCAACAGCAACCATATCCTTGCAATTGAAACAATTATTTGTAAGGAACCTCATTTGTTAATGTTCAAGTAACAATATTTTAAATATCTTACATATTAATATACACCTTATAAGTATGTTTACTGCTTTCATGTTAGCCATGTTTTTTTGGTTTTGTTTTGTTGTGTGTTTTTTTTTGAAAGTATAAGATTTTGTGGTTAGCATGGAATTCATTACACTTTTCCCCATGTAGTCTGTAGAGAAGTAGGCTTCTGTACAGAATTTTCATACAATATATCTAATTTTCAGAAATGTATAATGGTGGCATTAAGAGGGGAAATTTCTCTACATCTCTGTAACTTTATATCCTATTGTAATCAGTCCCCATATAATTCTGTTACATGAGACATGTACAGGTTTTTGTAAACTTTGTGTATTATGATGATCTTGGATTGGTATGTCTTAGGCCATTTATACCACACTAGGGGCCTAGTGCATGAATTCATGCACCTTGAAAGGAACTGTGGGCCGGGAGGCTGTGGTAGACACAGGGGCGGGTCTTGGCACATCCTCTGTGCCCCCGCCCAGCCCCTTCTGCCTTAGCCCCTGGTTCCCTATCTGCCAGCAGCTCCGCTCCCACTATTGCCGCTCCCACACGCTGATGGCGCCAGCTCCGCTTGCACCTGCTGAAGGTGTGGAGCAATGGGGGCCAACGCCAGCATCCAGCATCGGGTGTGAGTGGCAGCTTCTGTCCCAATCTCCCCTCAGGAGCAGGAGGAGGTGGAAAAGCCCTGTGGGGCGATTGGGGTCGGCAGCCGCTGCTTGCACCCGCTGATGGTGCCGAGTGATCGGGGCTGGCGCTGTACGCTAGCAGTGGGTGCCAGCAGCGGCTCCAATGCCAGCAGCGGTGCAAGCGGAGCCAGCGCCAGCAGCAGGTGCAAGCGCCCAGCGGGACTGTGACACGCAGGAGCAAAGAATTTTCAGTAACCACCAGAGGCTTGCACCGATGACAGTGACCGGCGCCCCACCTTGGTCTGGCACCCCCGCTCACCTACTCCACCATCCCACCGCAGCCGACGCCCACCATGTTCCACGCACACCCTCTGGTGGTCAGCGCACGTCATAGCGACCTGTTGTTCGGTTGTTCCGCCATTCAGTCTATTTGCATATTAGCCTTTTATTACATAGGATTATGTGTGTATATGTAATGGGTGGAGTAAAACCTCAGACCCTTTTGTACTGTTACTAAGAAAACCTCAAAGGAAGAAAATAGCCATTGTGTCACAATAATTTCAATGATATTTATGTGCCTAACAAATCAGGGAAAACTCTGCATGGCAGAAGTTGATGTCACATTGTTTTGTTTATATTTACTTCTTTCCCTCCTATTCTTCTTTGCTTCACCTGAACTCAAAGCTGCCTCAAAGCCTGTTTACCACACAAAGCCATCTGCTTGTGCTAAGATGTCAGGCAGTTTCGCTGAAGAGAGCAACTGCTTCAGACCCATTTGTGAACATTCAGATCATTCCTACACTGATATTTAAATAGTCTTAGATCACTTGTTTCTTCACAGATGGCTTATAAATCTGTAATACGTTTAGAAGAACCGAATAAGTTCTGTTGACCAGAAATGGGTCTGGCTTCTGTGTTCCTGTGAGTTCTAAAAGTTTCATGTGACAGTTAAAACTATCTGTTGAGGCAGTTGAAAATAAATTGATTACAATGTGGCCCAGTGTTTTGCTCTTAAATAGGGAATTTTATATGCTGTAAAAATATAAGGATAATTTTTTTAGCAAACATTTATTTTTCATAGGGTAAACTATATTTGAAAAAGTAGTTATCCTGCATTGAATCATGCAGTTCATGGAATTAATGGCTATACCTCAAAAATAATCTGGTATAATTAAGAAAAAGTATGCAAACGTGTTATTTTCCTCAGTTTTTCCCATATCATTATTAGTAATCATGTAAATGGGAAATAATATTTTTAAAGATAAAGAATTTAAATATGACATATTAATGAAATGGTAGCTTGTGTCTGAATATAAAAACTATGAACTTCATAAATAGTAATACATAGAATATTTAACCTACTTCACTAAATCTTATTTTCCCCCAATATTTCCTGTCTCAACAAATGGCATCACCGTTTGTTGAGACAAAATGCTAGGAGCATTCACCCTTGATTGTGTTTTTTTGTGGGTTGACTTTTTTTTGGTGGTCTCTGTGATTTAATTTATCAGCAGCCCTATTGGATTTGCCTATTAAAAATATACCAAATCTTTCTTTCTCCATGCTTCAAATCTCATAATAAAATACCAACTTTTTCAGTTGCCTACAATACTCCAGATAATCTGCCTTACCTCTCAAAACCACCTGTATGTATCTTATTCACTGGGCTCCAACAAAAATGGCTTTCTCTTTGTATCCCAAACAGGCCAAATGTGCTCCTACCTAGTGTCCTTACTGTAACTTCTCATTTCTCTTGGAAAATTCTTTCTCCAAAATTTTCCCACTGCTTAATCCTTCTTGTGTTTCATATTTGAGATTCAATTGAATTTCCTATTAAAAATCTTTCTTGTATACCCAGTAAAATTACTAGACTCATTGTCATTTTACCCTATTCATTCTCATCAGAGCCCTCATTCCTGTATGATATTTTTTTTGTTTATGAGTTTGTTATCTGCTTTCTGCCACTAGAAGTTTCATGAGGTCTGGGATCACACCTGTCATAGTGCCTCATCTTCTGTTTCTACAAAAGTACTTTACACATAGCAAATGCTCGGTGTTACATATACATTTTTCACATATATTATATTTATCTGATTGCTGTGTTTAGCAAAGAAAACGTTTTTCTATTAAAGAGAGCTGGCTAATATCCACAGAAACAAAATAATTCTCAAACAATTAAAAAATTAAACTAAAAATTTAGAGGAAAAATTAAGAAATGGAGGGAGTTTGAATCAGAAATTTTATAGTTGTAATTACTGAATTTCAATTGAATTTCCAAGCTACTAAAACATAAATGGATGGATGGAAAGATGGATACATAGATAAATTAATAGATAGATAAATCAAAATGACTCTAGGAAGCTAGAAGCTATTAAATTCCTCATTGAGACCATATGTAATTTTAAGTAGCTGCCATTGGGGAAAATTGGTGTCTATTACATTACTAAAACACTGAAATTGAGATTTGAGATCTAAGATTCAATAAATGCTCACAGAGTCTTAGACATACTAGGTATATTATTCAAAAAGAAATTAAAAGAAGAATTATTAACATATCAGGATGAATTACAATTGAAATAAGATAGAAATTAATAATTTAGGAATGAGAAAACCAGAAAAATGAACTGTAATATGATTACAAGTAGCAATTAAAAATTCTAAATATCTACTTTAGACATCTTCATATAAATAAAAATTGTGCAGTATTTGTCTTTCTGTGATTTACTTATTGCACTTAGCATAATGTCCTGAAGGCGCATGTAATTTGTTGCATATTGCAGAATTCCTTCTTTTTAAAAGCTAAATATATTTCATTGTATGTATATGCTACATTTTCTTTAGTCATTCTGAGTTAGACATTTTAAGGCACTAAGACAGCGACCTATCAAAAGGTTATTTTACGCCCCTTTATTATTTAATAAATTAAACAGAATTGCACCATTTTGTGTTTAAGTATACTCTTTTCAGCCCTCTGTTTAAGAAACAGAAACAAAAAGCTTCTGAGAATTATTTGGTTTCTGTGGGTATTAGCCATCTCTCTTTAATAGAAAAATGTTTTCTTTGCTAAACACAGCAATCAGACAAACATAATATATGTGAAAAATATATATGTAACACTGAGCATTTGCTATGTGTAAGGTACTTTTGCAGAAACAGAAGGTGAGGCACGATGATAGGCATGATCCCAGTCCAGTTTTCCCAACACCATTTATCGAAGAGACGCCATTGTATGCTCTTGCTACCTTTGTCAAATATTAATTGACCATATAATTGTGGGTTTATTTCTGGCCTCTCAGTTCTACTCCATTGATCTATATGCCTGGCCTTATGCCAGCACAAGGATGTTTTGATTACAATGGCCTTGTAGTATAGTTTCATATATGATATTGTGATGCATCTTACTTTGTTGTTCTTTCTCAAGATTGATAAGGGTACTCAGGATCTTTTTTGGTTCTATGTAAATTTTTGGAATATTTGCTGTAGATCTGTGAAATACACCATTGGTATTTTTAATAGGAATTGCATTGAATCTATAGATTGCTTTGTGTAGTTTGGACATTTTTAGTGATGTTAATTCTTCCAACCTATGAACACAGTATATGCTTCCACTTATTTGTATCTTCCTCAACTTCTTTCTTTAATGCCCTGTAGTTTTCTGAGTACAGTTCTTTTACCACCTTGGTTAAATTTATTCCTAGGTACCTCATTTTTTGTTATTGTAATAGTAAATGGGATTGTTTTTTCAGTTTCTCTTTCTGATGATTCATTATTGGTGTATAAACATGCCACCAATTTCTGAGTATTAATTTTATATCCTGCTACTTTGCTGAATTCATTTATTAGATCTAGCAGTTTTTTATGGAGTCTTTAGGGTTTTCTATCATGTCATGTACGAATAATGACAGTTTTACTTCCTCCTTTCCTATTTGGATGCCTTTTATTTTTTCTTCTTGTCTGACCACTGTGGCTAGGACATCCAGTACTATGTTGAATAAGAGTGGTGAAAGCAGACATCCTTGTCTTGTTTCTTGACCGTAAGAGAAACACTTTTAGTTTTTGCCCATTGAGTATGATGTTGGATGTAGGTTTCTCATATGTGGCCTTTGTTAAGTGAGATATGGTCCTATTTCCACTTTGCTGAGAGTTTTTATCATAAATGGGTGCTGGATTTTATCATATGCTTTTTCTGCATCTATTGATATGATCATGTGATTTTTAATCTTTTATTTTTGTTTATGTGATTGTCACATTTATTGATTTGTAAATATTGTACCAACCTTGTATCCCCAGAATAAATCCCACTTGATCGTAGTGTATAATCTTTTTAATATATTCTTGATCTGGTTTGCTTATATTTTGTTGAGGATTTTAACATCAATGTTCATCAGGGATATTGGCCTATAAATTTCTTTTTTTGTAGTGTCTTTATCTGGTTTTGGAGTTAGGATAATGCTGGCCTCATAAAAAGAGCTTGGAAGTCTACCCTTCTCTTGAATTTTTTTGAAATAGTTTGAGGATAGGTGTTCTTTGAATGTTTGGTAAAATTTGCCTGTGAAGCTATCTGGTCCAGGACATTTGTTTGCTGGGAATTTTTTGTTTACTGCTTATATTTCATTAGTTCTTATTAATCTGCTAGAGGCCTGATGCATGAAATTCATGCAGGGGACTCGGCCCTCACAGTCACAGCAGCTTGCCTCAGCCCTCCCAGCCGCGGTGGCTTGCCTCGGCCCTCGCAGCCCTGGCTTTGTCTGAAAAGTTGTCTGGAAGGACATCCAGAAAAATGTCTGGAAGGATGTCCAGAAGGACATCCGGAAGGTCATTCACCTGTCCGGTCTAATTAATATATTATGCTTTTATTATTATAGATTCAGGTGTTCTGCTTCTTCCTGAGTCAGTTTTGGAAGATTGTATGTTTCTAGGAATTTGTCCACCTCACCCAGGTTGATCAATATGTTGGCATATAGTTGTTCATGGTATTTTCTTGCAATCCTTTGTATTTCTGTGGATTCAGTTGTTACTTCTCCTATTTCATTTCTTATTTTATTTATTTGAATCCTCTCTCTTTTTTTCTTGATGAGTCTGGTTGAGGTTCATCAATCATGCTTATCTTTTCAGAGAACCAGCTCTCGGTTTCATTGATATTTTGTATTACTTTATTAATCTCTACATCATATATTTTTACTCTGATCTTTATTCCCTTCCTTCTACTTACTCTGGGCTTTGCTTTTTGTTCTCTTTCAAGTTCTTTTAGGTGTAGGGTTAGATTTTTTTATTTAAAATTTTTCTTCTTGATGTAGACCTGTAATCCTATGAACTTTCCTCTATTGATTTTTTTTATAGAGAGCGAGAGGAAGGGAGATGGGGCCGGGGGTGGGGGGAAGAGGAGTGGGGAAAGAGAGAGAGAAAGAGAGACATTGATTTGTTGTTCCGCTTATTTATGCATTCCTTAGTTGCTTCCTGATGTGCCCTGACTGGGGATTGAACCCACGATCTTGGCATCTGGGGACAACACTCTAACCAACTGAGCTCCCTGGTCAGGGCTGACAAGGACTCTTGATGCCATAGGAAAGGTGAAGCAAAAAGTCTATAGGAAAAATAAGCAGATCAAAGATGCCAGAGAGGGGAAAGGGAAAAAGAATAAGTTAATGTGATGAGGAAAGAAGTACATATCAATTATTTCAAATTGTTCATCCCTCTGCTATACCTCAGTCTTATAGTAGCATTCTAGACTTCCTTATAAAACACAGCCTTTGAAAAAAAGTAATATATTTAAAAGTATAATGTGTATTTTAAAAATTATGGTTTTGAGTGTAAATATCTGTATCCAATTAATAGTTGAGTTCTTAAAACTGAATACCAAAAATACAGAACACTATGCTAGCTTAGTAGAGGATACAAAGATATATAAGACATATTCTCTTTTCTCCAAAAGCTAAAATTTGCTCTGAGAGTTGAAATAGGTTGCTGTAGCACAAGCTAATTCTCTATAAATGAATTAGTTGGTTTGATCTCACTGCTGTAAGACAGTGTATCCAAAGTGTCCAGTCATAGAACAAATCAGCACCAGTCAAGCCTTTGGATGACTGCAGCTCTGGTTGGTATCTTGACTGAAACATCATTGGAAAACTCTGAGTCACAACCACCCTCCAAAGTTACACTTTAATTTTTAACCCCAAGAAACTGCGAAATAATAAATATTTCTTTTCTTGTTTTAAAGCCTTTGTGCTTTAGAGTAATTTGTTAAGTAGCAATATGTAACTAGTATACCAGTTTTTAATAATAATTATTTATAATCTTCATAGTATTCAGTGACAAAGCTGAATAACTATTAAAAATATAATACAATTTTTATAGTAATTCAGACATTTTAAATAACTGAAATATTCTATGCAATATTTATTTCATTTCTTTTATTTACAAATGTAACATTGAGTCTGTATGTGTATATGTAAAAATGTGCATTTCTGTGTGTGCGTGTGTGTTTATGTGAAAATGTGAATGGACTTCAAATCTAATAGAATTTTTTATATCATTCTATATTTCAATGTAATGAAACTCTAATTTACAGAAGAGCAGCCACACTGCTGCTAGGCAGAATATTATTAAAAATGTATATCAACCCAAAATCGATTGAAGGATCTGATATATTTATAGTCTGAATTGAGGGAGCCCCCACCCAAGATTGGCTACACCATGGGCTATGTGACATGTTTTGTGTGTTTATTAATTGAATTTATTGGGGTGACTAGTTAATATAATTATATAGGTTTCAGGTGTGCAATTCTAAAATATACATCATCTGTATATTGTAGTGTCTGTTCTCCACCCCAAGTCAAGTGTCCTTCCATCACCATTCACCCCTCCCTTTACCTTCTTCTACTGTCCCTACCCACTTTTCCCTCTGTTGTCTGCATCTATGAGTTTTGTTTTTTGTGTTGTTTTTCTTAATCTCTTCACTTTAAAACACCTATTTCTCAAGTCTCTTGTTAATAGCAAGCAGTACCACATACAATAACTCATGGTTAAGTGATAGACTACCTCCCGAGCCCCTCTCTATTGCCATGGTGGTAGAATAGTATGTCAGACCACACTTGATCTCTA
Organism: Myotis brandtii; assembly: GCF_000412655.1. Taxonomy (NCBI): domain Eukaryota; kingdom Metazoa; phylum Chordata; class Mammalia; order Chiroptera; family Vespertilionidae; genus Myotis; species Myotis brandtii. The sequence goes on along the minus strand of NW_005363836.1, from coordinate 3,835,761 downwards.
AAGACTCCAGATGAAATTTATGGCAAAAGGAAGCACAGAGTTTGTAGCAACTCCATCCCCTTCAGGGTAGTCAATGTCTAGGCACTCATATTATTCAACAGCACACTAGTGTGCTACTGCACATCAGGTGGGGACATGTACTCAGTACTTCAGAAGACAAGGTACTCCTTTTGTATTTGTCTGTTCAGGCTTCCATATCCAAATACCACAGAGTGGCTTAAACAACAGATTTATTTTCTCACAGTTCTGGAGACTGGGAATCTGAGATCAGAGTGCCAGCATGGATGATTTCTATTGAGACCTCTCTTTCTGGCTTGTAGATGACAAGATCTTGCTGTGTGCTCACATGGTCTTTTTTTTTAGTATGTGTGCATGGAAAGACTGAGTAAGTGAACTCTCTGGTGTCTCTTTCCTTTGTATAAGGAAACTAATTCTCTTAGATCAGGACCATTTTATTTTTCTGCTTTTTTGTTTGTTACATGTCCTCAGTTTTTTGTTTCTCTGTTTCTTTTTCCCTGTCTTCAGAATTGTTCAAACATTTTTCATAGTCCATTTTAATTTATTTGTTGGATTTTTAGTTGAATCTATTTGGTTTATCTTTATTTTCTTTAGGAATTATAATATAAATCTTTTTACTACTGTAACACTCAAATAAAATACTGGAAGGAAGAGCTTAAGTGGCCTATATGATTGTATGGTTTCTGTGTTTTATGTGAAGTGATATCCTTTGTGAAAAAATTTTTATTCACATGACATGTTTCAGATTATATGTGGCATTGCAATATTGTGTTAAAATACTCTGGATTATTTTATGAGTGTTGATATTTTTGTTTTAACAGGCTATTAAAATTTACTTTTGTTCATTCATTTATTTTTATATATTTTTTAATTCAGCAAAATGTTAGCCAGATGTTAGCATCCAATCCAGCAAATTGTCTACTTCTTTAAGCTTCAATTTCTTTATGTGAAAATGGAGATAACAGTTATTTATACTTACCTCATAAGGTTATTGAGAGGATTAAATGAGCTCCTAAACCCCTAGAATTTTTTTTAAGTGATAATAGCAGAACAACAAAGATGTCTTTTTTGTTAGTGAGATAAATTTTGGACTATGCCTAAGGATGGGGCTAGTTGCCAAGAGATCGAGGATATGATTAGAGGGTTGGAACTTTAGTCTCGCCCCTGACCCCTGGGGAGGAGAGAGGGGCTAGAGATTGAGTTTAGTTTGCCAGTATCCATCGATTTAGTCAATTATGACTGTGTAATGAAGCCTCCATAAAAACCCAAAGGGCTCAGAGAGTTTCAAAGTTGGTGAACACGTGGAGATTTTAGGAAGAATAGTATACTTACAGAGAGCATGGAAGTTCCACACTCTTTCCTCATACCATGCCCTATGTATGTGTGTGTGTGTGTGTGTGTGTGTGTGTGTGTGTGTGTGTATACACACATATATATATATACACACATATATATACTAATAAAAGACAAAGATGCTAATTGACCATACCTTCACTACACCCTAAGCCACACCCACCAGCCAATCAGAGCGACTATATGCAAATTAACCCAACCAAGATGGCGGCTGGCAGCCACGGAGCTGGAGCAAGCAGGAGGCTTGGTTGCCCAAGCGATGGAGGAAGCCAAGCTTCCTGACTGCCCTGAGCCAGCTGTGGCCTCTGCTCATGGCAACAAAGTTTCAATTGTAGAAGACAAATAAACCTGCTTCCAACCAGTCTCCACTGGGAGCTTGGGTGGCTGGGGGCCTTGGCCAGCCTGCAAATAGCCATCAGCCACTCACCCAGGCTGGCCACACCCTCATGGGGTGAGGGTCCCCGCTTTGGGGCTGAGCCATCCTTAAAACGGCCCTCAGCCCCTCACCCAGACTGGCCAGGCACCCCAGCAGGACCCCCCACTCTGAAGGGGCTGTGGCCAGCCTGAAAACAGCCATCAGCCACTCACCCAGGCTGGCCACACCCTCATGGGGTGAG
>NW_005363836.1:3824680-3833604 GCF_000412655.1 Myotis brandtii | reverse complement strand
GAAGGACTGGGAATGACTGGTCACTATGACACACACTGACCACCAGGGGGCAGATGCTCAATGCAAGAGCTGCCCCCTGGTGGTCAGTGCGCTCCCACAGGGGGAGCTCTGCTCAGCCAAAAGCCAGGCTGACGGCTGCCAAGTACAGCGGTGGTGGTGGGAGCCTCTCCCGCCTCCACAGCAGTGCTAAGGATGTCCTACAGTCGGACATCCCCCAAGGGGTCCTAGACTGTGAGAGGGCACAAGCCAGGCTAAGCCCCGCCCCCCACACACCAAGTGCACGTATTTTGTGCACCAGGCTTCTAATATATATATATATATATATTCCTTTATAATAAACCAGAAATATAATAACTAAAATGTTTGAGTTTTGTGAGCCACTCTAACAAATTAATTGAACCCAAGAAGGGGGTCAATAGAACTGCCAATCTATAGTTGATTGATCATCATAACCTGGACTTGCAATTGGCACCTAAAGCAGGGTGCACAGTCTTGTAGGACTGAATCCCTTAACCTGTAGTGTCTGACCATATCTCCAAGTTGATATTGTCAGAATTGAGTTGAATTCTAAGACACCCAGCTGGATTCAGAGCACTGCATGCTTTTGTGGGGAAACCATCCCACCCTACACAAATTGTATTTGGTGACCAGAACCTTTAGTAACTTATTACTATTGTATTTTCTATACTTGATCTTTTACTCTTAGCAAGCTTTTCCATGCCAAAGTTCACATTTAAAATCAAATTACACTAAACAGTGCTATTTCTAGATAATTGCTCCAGACCACACCCTATTTATTATAGATCTGAAACTCTGGCTTTGTTCCTCTGTGTCTCTAGTGATTTGCTTTGGGCCCAAACTCTTTTTAACATGCTTTTATTGATTTTAGAGAGAGAGAAAGGGAGAGGGGGAGAGAGATAAAAACATCAGTGATCATCGATTGGCTGCCTCCTGCACACCTCTACTAGGGATCGAGCCCATAACCCAAGCATGTGCCCTGACCAGGGACCAGTGACCTCTTGGTTCATGAGTCGATGCTCAACCACTGAGCCACACCAGCCTGGCTTGGGCCCAAACTCTTAACACTTATTTGTGGATACTTTAGCCTTATATCCTTTTTTACTTGCTAAGACTTGGTTCTCTATTTAGCTCTAAACACTGCTTCCTTTTCTAATGTTGACATTCCTGTGGCCTCTATTGAAAATCTTACCTGTTCTCTTTTTTCCCACTTCCTGCCCAGACCACAGGCCCTGCCATTCTTCATGGCAACCTTAACTTTCATAAAACCTCCACCATCAGATTTGATATATAAAGATTTTACAAGAATCTTCTATTAGAAAAGATAAAATACTTATAGAGTATAATTAGCAAGATGTAATTTTAATAGAGTCGAACATGAAAACATCTGTTCCTAAGATTCATCAATAGAACTTTTTAACCAGTATTTTCCACTAAATTCATCAGTAGGCTTGTCAGAAAATATTACATTAGTTAGGTTTGCTATGATACAGATAGACCCAGAAATTTTTATTGACTCACACATAATTGCCATTTATTTCTGGTTTCCATAGAGTGTGAGTTAGATAATCCTTATCAGTGAGTAGTTTTTCAAGCAATGATTCAGGGAGCCAGGGTCCTCCCACCTTGTGTAACTACCATCTTTGAGGACCTTATCTCTGTGTGGTGGATCAGAAGAATAAAGAAGGAGGAGGCACATCTGTTTCTAAATATCCGTGGACCAGAAATGATATATATTACTTCTGCCTCCCTCTATTGGAGGGCGCTTGGTCTCATGGTCACAATAATAGCAAAGGAAGCTGAGAAATTTGTTTCCTTTGTGTGTCCCATGAAGAGAAAAACAACATTGTTGGCAGCTATTAGTCTCTACCAGAGTTAAGAAAAACAAGGTAAAACAGATAGAGAGTTCTTTGCAAATATGAGATAACTATATGTAAAAATAATATGTATGATTAAGTATAAGATACTGCTATTGAGTCAGTGCAAGTTAAATAATTGAAAAAGATAATGCAGGAAACACAGGAATCAGTGCATTTCTGTGTTAAAATGTTTCAACAGTGATTTTCTTTCTAAAATCACTATTGACTCACAAATTGAAAAGGAACATTAGTTTGGAAAAATACTTCTTAATATAAATAAATAATAGGTTCTTGTGAATTTTATTAATGTATCTTTTAAGACAATTGAGACAGAAAATAAGCTGTGGTTAACACTTATATCATGCATTATATTTGTCTGCTTTCTGATGTAGGTCAGGAGTCTGAAGATGAAATTGAGGATGAAGAATTGCATGCCAGTTTTAGGATATCAGTATTCAAACTCCCCATACATTCTTCAGATTCATTGAAGTATGCAGTATTGAAAAAGAAAGAACAAGCTTCTTTTCCTACATATACACAGCCACTTTCTACTACTCAGCAAAAACCAGTAATTACCAAACCACACCTGCTGTTGGAGAAGAATGCAAGAAGAGAGTTTTTTACGATACACAGAACCGGAATAAAGCTCAAAACACTTTATGATATTGATGAATATCACTTAGAACAAAAGAAGCAGGAAAGCCACAAGAAAAATGGAATAGCTATAACCAAGGCAAAAACTGCCCAAGAAAAAGTCAGCTTAAATGTTCAAGAAATGTTACAGAAGAAAAAACGGGCTGTACAAAAACAAATGGCAGAAGATAACAGGGCAATTCAGAATGGTTTGTACCAACTTTGGCAGGTCAGATCCAACTACCTTGAAAAAGTTAGAGAGAGGAGAGCTTTGTTTCTAGAAGAAAAAAACCAAAAAGCTAGAGACCGTTTATTAATTCAAAACTTAAATAATGAGCTCATTATTTGGGACAGAAGTGTAAATAAAATGAAGATATTGAAGAAGAACAATGATCTCTTAAAAGAGAAACATCTGATAGTTCAGGGAAAACGAGAAACAGAAAGACTTCAAAAGGATTTACGTAAATACATGATGGAACTTAGGTAGGTACAGTTTTGATATAAGTGTTTAAATAAACTTAATGTGAATACTGCATACTAAATGTTGAGATCTAATAAACAGTACTTTATAACATGATATATTCTACTTTGGAAAACAGAAACAACCAAAAATGACAAGTATGTCCTAATATATTACCAAAGATGAGACAATAAAACAACTTTTTCCTCAGATTTTGTGGTATATCAAAATACAAATCAGTATTAAAAGAATATAATCAGCTTAGTTTACCACAGCAAATTGAATGTCTGGCCATCATTAATTTGTAGAGGATGCAGAGTTAAGAGCTTCCTAATGTATCTTAACTGAATTATCTTCTCTTATAAACTCCTTCAAAGATATTACCTTTGAAAGCACACAAGAATAAGACAATACAGTGTTGTCCTGAAAGGTATTATTGAGTTTTATTTATGAACATTTTCAAATAAAGCTGGAGTATCAACATGTAGAAAGGAGCTGAGACTCAAAAAAGTTGTCTGTCTAGAGACTTTAATTTTCAATTCTTTTTCATTTTCTTTCCGGTTCAAATACTTGACCTAAAAGCATTCTGACAAATTTCAATAACTAGTGAAGTCATTACTGAGACAGTATCTCCCTATTCTTGCTGTTGAGTGAGGGAACATGAAAGAAGAAAGGGGAACCATAAATCTCTAGTTTAGAAAATTTACAAAATACCCACAGGGACATTTAAGAATGAATTAAAAAGAGACTTTGAAATTAAAAAAACTTATGTACCAGGTACAATAGTTTTCCAAAATATTCTTGTCCATACTTTGAAAAAGTTATGACACTGCTCAGGGCAGCAGGGTGTCCACTGTGAAGTTGAGTATCAACCAGCAAGAATTTGTGGCACATAAGGCAGTTATCCAATTACATTATCTCTGCTTGTTCTTATTTTGGTCATCAATTGACCTCCTCCACTACCCTCTTCATTAACTGTGGTCTTATCTTGATTTATAGAGCTTTCCTTCATCCAACTTCTATAATTACAGTTCACTTCCAAATTCATAAGAACAACCCTCTCAATTTCTTAACCTAAATACTCTTGAACCCCCAAAACCTTTAAACTCATTTCCAAAGACATAAGAAAACCCCTCTCATCACTTGGAACTGCTTTACCTCTTAAATTTGAAACTCTTGCATACTTATTGATGCCTAAGATCTTTTATTTTTTTAACTCTTCCTTTACTTTCACCACATATATTCCTTAAAGACAGGCCTTTCATATTTTTATTAAGCTTGAGTCCAAGTATTTTATAAGATTTTTATGGTATTGTAAAATGGAAATAATTTCATAATTTTATTTTCCAATTATTTGATCCTGGTATACTATCTAATTATAATCAATCATTGTGTTTCTCTTCAATTATTTTAAATATTTGGGTTTTTTAAAAAACATTTTTTCCACAGTTTATAATTATTATCTGTAGGATGGCTATTTCAATACATTTTTTAGACTTAATTACAGGTGCAAAGTCACTTTTGCCATGACTTTTGCTCAGCTACATGTCCAGACAAGACTATTATCCGAGCCCCAGACAGAATAGTTATAGCTGATTTTCAATGAGTGGTCGTTACATTCTAGGAATTCCTCTAAAGATTTTCAATGTATTAAGTCATTTACTTCTTACTAAATCCATTGAGATGAATTGTCCCTTCTTAAAGATGAAGAAAATGGTGCAGACGGAACTTAAAATAACTTTTCAGAAACCGCACAATCAATAAGTTGTAGATCTGGGATTCTAACCCAAGCAAAATGGCTTCACTTCCTGTACTCTTAACCACAAGCCATTGCTTCTCTCTGTGTAACTCTCTTCTCATCGCCACGTGGATAGCCAGGCTTTTTAGACCCAATTTTACAAAAAACAGAACCCTAATCTTCTTCCTTATCTAGTTGTTCTATATTTTCTGTCCTGATGAATGCCACTGTTATCTACCCAGTAAAAGCAATGATTAAATTTCAGGCACTCCTCTAAGGATTTTAAATGTGTTAATTCATTTAGTCCTTTACTGAATTCTGAGTTGGATTATTCCCCTTTGAAGATGAAGGAAATGAGGCAGAGGGAATGTGAAGAACTTGTCCAAAGCCACTTGGTAATTAATTTTTAGACTTTATAGACTTAGGCTTCTTTTTCACTTCCCAAGTCTAGATTTTGAGTTCCCTTAAACATATATAAAGAACACGATGATCTATATAAGTCTGTTTTTCTAGGCTTATCTGCTCTACTGTTCCTACCAGAACTGTCTGACCCTTACAAATAGAGTGCTGCCACTTCTCTGGGATGCCAAGCTGTGCTACCCTCCGTGCTTTTATTTTAGCACTGAGGCCTGTCTTATCTTTCCTCTGGCAGTTTTCACCATGTTTCACTGTCTTGTTGTATAGTGCTTTCATTTTATTTATATACTAGAGGCTTGTTGCACGAAAAGATTCGTGCAATAGGCCTTCCCTTCCCCTGGCTGCCAGCACCGGTTTTCCTCCAGCACCCGGCACCCAGGCCTTCGGAGCCGCCTTCAGCGCCTTCACTGCTCCGCTTCGCACCTACATATGCAAATTAACTGCCATCTTTGTTGGCAGTTAATTTGCATATCTCGCTGATTAGCCAATGGGAGGCGTAGCGAAGGTACAATCAATTACCTTGTTTGTCTATTATTAGATTAGATTTAAAAACCTTTATTTTTCTTTACTTTTTATAAGCTTCTCATAGTTATATCATGTTATATGTATCTTTATATTTATAGAATTTAGGGAATATGACAAACATTATAATACACTAGAGGCCCGATGCATGAAATTCATGCACAGGGTGGGGTCCCCTCAGCCCAGCTTGCACTCTTTCCAATCTGGGATCCCTCTCACAATCCTGGACCACTGGTTCCTAATCGCTCACCTGCCTGGCTGCCTGGTTGCCCCTAACTGCCTCCCTCCCCCCTTGCTGGCCTGATCACCTCTCATTGCCTCTGCATGCCGGCCTGATTACCTCTAACTGTTCCCCCTGCTGGCCTGGTCGCCCCCAACTGCCCCTCTGCTGGCCTAGTCACCCCTCACTGACCCTCTACCAGCCTAATCACCCACAACTTCCCCCCCTGCTGGCCTGGTTGCCCCCAACTGCACCCCCCCACCACCAGCCTGGTTGGCCCACACAATCTGCTTGTTCAGTCATTTGGTCATCCCTCACTAACCCTCCTGCCAGCCTGGTTGCCCCATGCAACCTGCTGTTCAGTCGTTTGGTCGTACCTCACTAATCCCCCTGCTGGCCTGGTCGTAGGCAGCCATCTTGTGAGGGTGTGAGGGTTAAGTTGCATATTACCTCTTTATTATATAGGATAACTCTTAAATGAATGAGGAGGGGTGAATGAGTTAATCTAAGGTCCATGACATTTCCAGGTTTGACAGTATAACCTGCTTCATCTTTCTCTAACTTAGACTCTGTATTAGTCTGCTAGGGCTACTATAACAAAATACTACAGACTGTGTGGTTTAAACAGAAGTTTATTTTTTTACAATTTTAGAGGCAGGAAGTTCAAGATCAATGTGTTTACAGGTTTGGTTACTCCTCAGACCTCTCTCCTTGGCTTGTGTCCTCACATGGCCTTTGTCCTGTGTGTGCACATCCTTGGTGTCTCTTCATCTTCTCATATTGGATTAGAGCTCACCCATATGGTCTAATTTAAATTTAATTACCTCTTAAAGGACCTATTCTACAAATACAGTTGCATTCTAAGGTACTGGGAGTTAGGACTTCAACATACGGATTTGGAGGGGACACAGTTCAGTTAATAACAGAGTCCTATACAATGGAATACTATTCTGATATAAAAAAGAAGGAGCTCTTATTTTTTGTGGTATCATGGATGGAAAGCATTATGCTAGGTGAAATAAGCCAGTCAGAGGAAGAAGTACCATATGATTTTACTTATATGTGGAACCTAATGAACAAAATGAACTAACAAACAAAATAGGAACAGATTGAGAGAGAAAAGGCTGACAGATATCAGAGTGAAGAGGGTTGCAGGGCTGGGTGAAACAAGTGAATGGAGTAAGCTAAAGAAAACTGAAAACAACAACAACAACAACAACAACAAAACCAGACTCCTGGAAGTTTAGATCTAGTGAGGCTTGAGTAAAAGTTCTGCAAATCATGTCATAATCTGGTTTAGATGCCTCTTTAGGAATCTAAGCCATAGTTTGTATGGATTTTGTTATAGCTAATAGAACTATTAAAAATAATACCCTAAAATAAATCCTAGTGAATGGTATAATAAAATTCTATGCAATAAGTGAAGTTCTGTCTTTTTTCCTATTTGTATATGTCTATTTTTAATATATATAATTATCAATAAATATCTGACTAAATGTTATGATTTTAGTAATTTAAAAGTACCTCACTCCATAATCTTTACTTTTCTCTCTTAGGGCTAGAGAAAGCTGTAAAAGACACTCTGAAGAAAAATTTGTTTATGATATGATTGCCTTTCAGAAAGCTTGTGAAAGATTACAAGAGGCTAAAGCAAAAATTGAAAGTATGAAAACAAAGGTGGTTGTTAAAATTCCCAGAGAATGACAGAATGAACCAATACCAGAGCATATCCAATGGTCTTTTTGAAATATAGCCATTATTTTCAATTAAAGGACTTTAAAATAATATTATGAAAGAAGAAATGCAAGATGGATTTGTATATAAATCTTCTTAAAAATATAAAGAGCAATTAAAATGTTTCTCTTACTAATCATAATTTAACTTAAATCAAGTTGACTTGGCACCTCAAATGTTCCATATATATCCAGATGTCCAAGGAACAATTAAAACTGATTCCCTTTATAGCAGGAAATATTGCAAAAGGTGTTGCTTATGTTGTTTCATATCCTAGTATAACAAAGCTATGTTCAGTTTTTCTGGCACTCTTACCCTAGTTATTTCTGTCCTAACTGCTGGCTTTTAATAAGACACTGTGTACTTTGATTAATTTCATTACCCTGCTTTCATATATTTAATTACATTTTTTGTTCATTTTATAAAAATAATATCTGAATTTTTTTCAAAATAAAGTTTTCACCACTGTATCAGTGACTCATGTATTTATGAAAATTCAGGAAATTTAAAATATATAAGAGAAGTTAAACATTCCTATTAACTTTCTTAGATATCATAAAATTTTGTATATGTATTTTTAGGTGTTTTCCTTTGCACATATGGGATGAAAAGAGAGTGGGAGAGGACACATATAATTATACTAGAGGCCCAGTGCATGAAATTAGTGGGTGGGTGGGGTCCCCTCAGACCATCCTGTGCCCTCTCGCAGTCTGGAGGCCCTTGGGGGATGTCCGCCTGCTGGCTTAGGCCCACTTCTGTGGAGCGGGCCTAAGCCAGCAGTCAGACATCCCTCTCACAGTCCAGGACCCTTCTCTCCTTACCGCCCACCACCCACCTGCTCGCTGATCCTTACTGCTCAGCTCCCTGCCCTTTAGCACTGCTGAAGAGGTGGAAGAAGCTCCTGCCACTGCCATTGCGCTCTCCAGCCATCAGCCCAGGTTCTGGCTGAGCAGTGCTTCCCCTGTGGGAGCGCACTGACCATCAGGGGACAGCTCCTGCATTGAGCGTCTGCCCCCTGGTGGTCAGTGCACATCATAATGACTGGTTGTTTTGGTGGTTTTGCTGTAATGTTTGCTTAGGCTTTTATTATATAGACTAGAGCCCCAGTGCACAAAAATTTGTGCACTTGGGGGGGAGGGGAGGGTCCCTCAGCCCATCCTGTGCCCTCTCGCAGTCTGGGACCCCTCAGGAGATAATGACCTGCTGGCTTAGGCCTGCTCCCGGGTGGCAGAGGGCAGGCCCAATCCCTAGGTGCAGTCCCTGGTCGGGCTCAGAGCAGGGCCGATTGGGGAGTTGGGGCGCTGCCCCCTGTCATGCACAGAG
>NW_005363836.1:3784549-3823458 GCF_000412655.1 Myotis brandtii | reverse complement strand
TTCGCTTCAGTGCATGGCTGCCAGCCGCCATCTTGGCTGTCAGTTAATTTGCATATCGCCCTGATTAGCCAATGGGAAGGGTAGCGGATGTACGGCTAATTACTATGTTTCTCTTTTATTAGATAGGACTAGAGACCTTGTGCATGAAAATTTATGCACTGGAAAGGGGGTGGAGGGTTCCTCAGCCAGCTTGCCTCCTCTCACAGTCCGGGAGCCCTCAGGGGTGGGAGGCGATCTGGCAATCAGGGGAAGGTGACACCCCCAACACACTTCTGCTGCTGCCACTGCCGGCAGCGCAAGCCTCAGCCTTCCCTGGTTACCTGAGTCTCGGGTGGCCCTGGATGGCTGGGTAGCCACCATCTGAGGCTTGCCTGCACCTCAGGCTGGCCCTGGGCAGCTGGGCGGCTGAGGAGACTGGGGGACTCCAGAGGCAGGCACGCAGCAAGGCCCTGGCGGGGCTGAGGGGATTGGGCACCGCCATGTTGTGTCTGTGAGTGCCACCATCTTTGAGAGCTGTGAAGTCAATTAGCATATTCCCTGCTTATTGGCTGTGGGAGCTGCAATATTTTAGGGTGGGACATTCAATTAGCATACTCCCTCCTTATTGGCTGTGGGTGCAGCCATCTTTGAGGGCAGGGCAGTCAATTAGCATATTCCCTCCTTATTGGCTGTGGCAGCCACCATCTTTGTGACAGTGTGAGGGTCAATTAGCATATTCCTTCTTTATTAGATAGGATAATTGTGATCATAAAGTATACAGAAATGGTATATACTAGTTTTAAGTCTATTGAACACATACTCATGGTATAAAATTTGAAAAATAAAGGATATTATTAGAAAGATGTAAAAGTCCCTTATAAAATTGTCACTTTTCAATAGTTTTCATCTATTTAGAAAGACAAATATCTCACTATTGTTATGACATTGCTCACATAATAAAATGTAGCTAATGCCATTCAAAATTTCTTGTTAATACTCATCAATTATATATGGAAGTTTTTAAAATTCTCTAATTTTATTAGTCTATGGTAAATTTCCAAAAATTAAATAACCATTTAATCAGTTGTGTTTTTATGCTGGACTGCTAAAAAATATTGGTAGTAATTTTTTAATTTTTGTAAAATGGTAGCCATCTGTTTAAGTTCATGTCATCAGCTTCCACTTTCCTGTTAATTTGAAGATAATTAATGAACCACTCATTTTATTATTTCTGATTATTCTTTAAAAGAACAAATGGGGATTCTGTGAGGTGGTAAAAAGTGTGACAGATATAGGTTCCCATAACAAATTAGATAATTTCTCTGTTTTCCCAGTTTTCTGTTTGGTATTTGGAAATAATATATATCTTTTTGGAATTTAATGAAAATAATAATTCATATCATATAGTATTATTACAAAACTTAAATAAGGAAAACACATAAAGTAACACAGTGCCTTCCAAAGAGTAAGCACTTAATAAAGGTAAGTGTGTAGGAATAGAGGCAGAAGTCTTCTCTATGAACTTATCAGAGGATTTGTCAACTATCTATGTAAGATTTAAGGGACCCCATCAAGGAATAGTAGAATTTTTAGTCTGATAGACCTGCATATAAGTCATTCATTCAATCAATATATTTATTGCATGTTTGTTGCCGTTCATCTATGCTCTCATTCCATATGGAAATTTTATAGCCTTTACACACAGCAGGTAATCAATAATTTTCTTCTTGATTATTTCCACTTAACTATGAGCATAAATACATATGATCTTTTATTGATTTCAGAGAGGAAGAGAGAGAGAGAGAAACATCAATGATCAGAGACAATCATTGATCGGCCACCTACTAATGCCCCCCACTGGGGATGGAGCCAACAACCCAGGCATTGCCTTTACTGGGAATTGAACCATGACCTCCTGGTTCATAGGTCAATGCTCAACCATTTGAGCCATGCCTGCTGGGCAACTATGAGCTTCTTGAAGCCAAAGACTATTTTATTCATCTCTGTGTTTTTGTTACTTTGTAGTAAGACAGACATTATATTACACACAGTGCTTTTATTTTTTTAGCTCTGTTTTCCTATTTATGTGCTATTATAGATCAATCTCATGACCTTTAATGCCACTATTTCTATTTTGAAGAATCAAAAATAAGTATCTCTAGATTACATCTTTAATTTTAGTATGTTTCCTATATTTCCAAAGGCAGGGTAGACATTCACTGATGTTTTCCTCAGGTGTAATTTAGTAAGTCTTCCCTTGGGGGAACTACCTTGAAATACCTTTCCTAAAGCTTACATCCAAAAAATAGCAGAAAAAAAATGCTTATATATTTGTTATTTTTATTATAAATGTGCATTTTTAAATACTTGAATTGTTATTCCCTTTGTGTTGTAGTTTTCTATCTGTCCCTTTTGTCACATTTATTGAATTCTTATATGCTAAATATATATCTTAGGCAATTCAAGTCTTATTTAAATGCACAAACATCCTGTCATATTTTTTACATGTCAGTCCTATAAACTCGACATGCATTCCTTCCTATGACACTCCAGTGAACACACCTTTAACAAAATCACTAATAATCTCCTATTGGTTAAATCAAATTAACATAGTTTTGTCCTTATTTTCCTTGAATATAGAAGCATTGGCTACTATTGTTTCCTCCTCTTTGACATATCTTCTTCCACCTTATCTTCCATGACACCACATGCTGCTCTTCTTCATATTCTTTCTTACCCTCTGACCTTCTGTGGGGCTCCTATCGCTTTTTCCTTAAATGTTGGAGTTACTCATGCTTCCATGTATATTTTTATTCAGTTCATATGTGTTTCCTGGCTGACAGTACATGGACCACAGTTTATGGCACCACCAATATTCTAACATATCCTAACAGTGTCTCCTGAGCTCCAAATATATTTCTAACCATCACTGCACATGTTTACTTGGCTGTCCCCCATAGCACTCAAGTCAACATGCTGCAAATTAAAATCACTACTTTTCCTTTCATAACCTACTAGAGGCCCGGTGTACAAAATTCATGAATAGGGAGGGGGGTCCCTCAGCCCGGCCTGCACCCTCTCCAATCCAGGACATCCTTCTCGTAATTCAGGACTGCTGGCTCCTAACCGCTTACCTGCCTGCCTGCCTGATTGCCCCTAAACACTCTGCTTGCCTGCCTGATCGCCCCTAATTCCTCTGCCTGCCTGCCTGATTGCCTCTAACCACTCTGCATGCCTGCCTGATGCCCCTAACTGCTCTCCCCTGCCAACCTGATCACACCTAAGTGCTCTTCCCTGCCAACCTGATCGCCCCCTAACTGCTCCCCTGCCTGCCTGATCGCCCCTAACGGCCTCTGCCTCAGCCCCTGCTACCATGGCTTTGTCCAGAAGACATCTGGTCTAATTAGCACATATCCTTTTATTAGTATAGATTATGGGTCATCCCTAACATCTCTGTTTACTTCACAACTTACATAATCAGATCTTGGCCATTTTTATCTCTGCATTCGCAACTATTTTCTGAATCTCCAATGGCAATGTTTAATTTAGTTCTTACTATTTCTTTTCTCAAATCTGAACTGCATATCCATCTAAAAGGCAAATTTACTCTTTGATAAGGCCCCCTTTGCTATAGGATTCACTTTTTACTTAGCAGGAAAAAAAAAATTCTTCATGATCTTGCCAGCCCCTGCCTTTCTAGTTCTCTCCTGCCAGCAGAACTCACAATTCCAATATTCCAGCTGTTGAACTATTTATAATTCTCAAATTCTTTTGCTTGGAGTACCCTTACAACTTCCTTGTTTACTTGGAGAATTGCTGATTGTTGTTCTAAAATCAAGGGGCATGCTCTGTAAGAGTTTTTTCCAACTGCTCCATGATAATACTTGTTTCATGGCATTATGACAAATTGATTACATACTGCTCCACTCATTTGACTGTAGATTCTCTGTATATTATTTATTTTTGTATGATCAGTGTTAAAAATTCATGAAAGAGGATATTTTAAAATGTTCTCTATTTAGTCTTTGGATGTTACATGAACAAAGGATTGCCCCTTAAGATACGTGTTTTTATTACATTTCTGTGACCTGTGTAGGGACAGCAGATTGATGAATTTATTCTATAGACTGATAAAACTAAGATACAGGCATTCAGTACCACTGATATATTAAGGAAAAAAAAAATACCCACACTCTTTTCTGACTTATATTTTGAATTAACTACCTCAACTGTTCTGCTGAGAAATCAACTTTTAGGTTAAAAGCCCCTTTTATAGTAATTTCAAAAACCTCCTACTCTTCCTTCTTTCACACATTTAGAGGGAAACAAACAAACTTGAGAGATGATGTTTTTTAAAGAATCTTGCTTCTTCTCAAAATGTGGTTCTTTAGATAAAGAAGAAGAGTGATTAGGAGAGTTTGAATAAAGAATGAAGTACTTCATCACAGATTTGGAAAGAGTCCCTAACACTACCTGCATGCATAATTGTTAACTGCACTTTTCCTGGCCTCCCTCGCACCTCCTGCTAACCTTCTGCTGCTAGAATGAAGATTTCAGTCAGGCTCCCTGTAAAAATGTCAGCCACAATCATCCACAACCCTATGATGCACAAAATACAGTGCTTTGAAAAAGAGAAAAGCCCCCTGCTAATCCTGCAGACATCAATTTTCTTCTATTTAAAGGGCCAAAGAATGCTAACTCCAGAAAATGCATCAGCACAGGTTTTTAATTATTCAGCTAATTTGCTTCCGAGTACAACACGTGGCCTCTGAGATGAACTGGATCTCAACAACGCGGCTGATTTGTGTTTTGGAAATCTGTAGACAATGACCTTGTACACTTTACTTTGTCGTGGGGTAAAGGTGCCTGTTATATACATCTTAATATATGGGGGAAAAACTCATAACACATCATGAAATGTACGTATTGGGTGTGTCCATCGTCTGAGGGGGTATGAATGTGTTTCCATGGATATGTAAATACACAGGTGCCAGTGTGTCTGGACAAATGAAAGCTACTGAAAATGACTGAAGCTATGAAAAGCAGTGGCTCAAGACATTTAGTCAAAGGAAGCACCTTTGGGGTTCAATTGCCTAAAGGGGGAAAATACACAGGATAATTTCGCAAGCCAGGGAGAGAGAAGGTGTTTTTATCTAGTTTACTTTTAGAGAGTGAGATAAATAACTAAAGAAAACAAAAAGATAATGCTGAGTGGCAGGTAAGAGGTTCATGGGTGGATGCTTAACCACTGGGCAATACCGGCTGGGGTGGGCATTCTCTCTAACCTATCATCACAAGGAGACTACATTTCTGATCTTCATACATGCATGGAAATTTAAGGTCTATGCTATATATGTTTAATAATTACAATAGTAATTGGCATGTAGTGAACCTTTATAAATATTTGCTGAATGAGTGAGTGAAGGGCTAAATGAAGAAATATAGACCATTCACAATGACTCCAATTCCTGTATGAAGCAAAAAGCAAGCTAAATTATGCAGCAAGAAACCCCTAACACTATATCTTATCCCTGTTGTTTAAATTATCTATATCTTTTTTTTCGGATCTGTCCTGATTGTTGCTTTTACTAAACGAAAATATTGACATTTCAAAAATTGTATATTTTGTTAAGTGTGCCAAGTTTAGCAAAAAATTTGATCTCAGACTTTTTACTCGGATCGATATTTTTTAAACAAAAAATTGACCTTGAGAAATTAAATGTAGATAAAAGTAAAGTTAGGTCCAGCGAGAATTTTACTGTCAACTATAGATCCACATGACACTTGCCTCAGAAGCAGCTGATAAGGAACTTTGAGCAAATAGGAGTTTTATTTAGTGAGGGGAACCTAATTCTAATGAATAAGTTTCCATGATTCCTTAATTAATAATATTTATTTTGGATTATATATAGGTTTATTCACTTCTTATGATTGTTATTAAAACATATTTTCTCATTCCGTATTTTTTCTTTGTAATATTACCAATATCATTTTTGTCATGCAATTTTATGTTGCCACCATTTACAATTAATTTATTTCTACCAGAATATATTTTGTTTGGTGAGTTGTATAACATAACTTATTGCATCACAGTACTGTTTGAGGGGACATTTTATTTTACCTCCCACTGGCTGAAGTCTGGTACTGTCCTAAAATATGATATGTGTGTTTTTCCCCTCCAATTCACTCTTGCTTTCTAAAGTATTGCAAGATCCAGCCGAGTTCACCTGATTTTGCCTTTCCCTACCTCCTATAAATAACAGGCAATATCCCTGTTCTGAAGTACTGACTTTTCTTTGAAAAGACTAGCTTGCACCCTTATTTCATGGTGTCTGAATCCATCACCAATGAAAAGCCTTGGGGAGCCATTTCCACTAATGGACTCTGTACTCCCCAGTGTAGTTAGTTTCACCCTTGTGGTCAGAAAGAGTTAATGCCCTCTGCTACCAGGGTGCAACATAGACACTGGGGAGAAGATGATACTATGTGTTTTTCCAAAACGGACATATTTACAAATCATTAACAATTTTATCTCCCAGAAGTTTTCCCATAGTTTTTTTTTTCTTTTTCCTTTCAGAAACTTTAAACTTATACAGATATGCAACCATCACTCTTTGGAAAGGGCATTTCAACAGATTTGATTTTCTTATATATTTTTGCCTTTCGAACAACTTGATGAGTTGCTTCATTAATCTCTTGGTCTCCCTGCCTCTCCTCCATCTGGCATCACTAGCAGATGGAGGCAGAACTGCTCAGATGTAAAGGAACAGACTTCAACTACAAATATATCACAAAGATAGCAACCAAAGATACTATGTGATTATTGGACAGTAAAAATTACATAAAGCCCATCTATTATTTAGTGTGACTGTTATTAAAATTGGGCTTTCACATTTTGTCATTGTAGTGTATAAGCCATATATATGTGGAAACAGTTATATATATATAACTGTGACCTAAATAATTGTAGTACATAATTTGGTACATGACCTAGTGATTATGGTTCATACATTTATTTTTTTTTAAAAAAATGTTTGTTGAATACCTATTATATGCCATGAAAGTAGCTTTGAATAAAATAGAGGGCAAAATAAGACTGTCTTTGTTCTCAAATATATATAATGACAATATATTGTATATATACTAATACATATATATGTATATATGTATTCTAGGATACTAAATATTTAGAGAACATATAAAAATACTATGGCAGAAGATTTTCAGAAATGTCCTATGATGCTTGTCTTCTAATCTTCACACATAAAACCTTTATGAAATCTTCTCAGGAAAATGTTATCCAATTTTACTCAGTTTGTATTATAGTCAGCCCATAACAATGGATCAATCAATTCTTTGTCACACAACTCTTTACTGAGCATGATATATGTGCAATATATCATGCTTGACCTGTGATGAATGCAAAGAATTATAATGCAATACTCCTTCTTTGCACAGGAATTAAAAAATAAATCTTGGTCAAATGAAAAACGCACACAAAAAGGTAAATGGCAATAAAAGAAATATGCAGTACATCCCGATTCGTATAGACACTTATCCTGGGCATTCCCATCTGGAAGTGTGCTGTGCATATAATCAAATGCAC
This sequence comes from Myotis brandtii, assembly GCF_000412655.1. Lineage (NCBI taxonomy): Eukaryota > Metazoa > Chordata > Mammalia > Chiroptera > Vespertilionidae > Myotis > Myotis brandtii. The sequence goes on along the minus strand of NW_005363836.1, from coordinate 3,815,873 downwards.
CCCATCTCCTCCGTCCCACCAAGGCTGCTCTTCCACAGGTCCCACCTTCCAAGGCAGACCCCAGGGCATCAACCTGGATCCCACTGTTCCCCTCTTTTCCTTCATCTAAAACCGTGTAGGCCCCTTGCATTAAAATTTTTTGTAATCTATTTCACAAACCGAAATACTTTATGCCATCACTAGTCTAGACCCTCCTCATCTTTCACCTGGATATACTGCAATGCTTAACTCTCCTTCCATCTTCTGTCTCCATACCTCAGATACATTACAAAAAAAATGTTAAAAAAAATAGGCCCCCTTTATCTAAAAAAAATAAACCCTTGATGCCTTCGTATTGCCATCAGATTAAAATCTAAACAACGTAGTATGACACAGAGAGCCCTTTACGATTTCATTCCTCCTGCATCCAGCCGCATCTCTGTCTGGCATTTACCACACGGTGTCCCCGACACACACACGGCCACTCTGAAGATAGTGCCCTTGGGCCTGGCCTGTTCTGCCCTACCACCTATTTTTTTCTTTGGGCTTCCCCATATTCGTACTTGAGAGACTGCCTCCATAACCCTCCCTAGGAACGGTTTTGTTCTCACTCCACCCTTTCTACTCCCATCCTGAGGCGTGTCCCTCCCCTAGGTGCATATGGCCCTATCCATAGCTGCCTTTTTTTTTTTTTTAATCACATAGTGATATGTTTGCCTATTGACTTTATCCTCATAGGCTGTAAGGTTCTGGAGGTTAGAGACTTGTCCTCTCATCATTTTCTCATCAACACCCCAGATAGTGTCTAATAAGTAATGAGCACTTGATGAGCACTTGTTGAATTGAGTCAGTAAGTACCACAGATGCTCAGGAGAGTGAGCAATTACTCTAGGTATAAAGACTTACTGGCAATAAAACCAGATAAGAGGCAAAAGACCCATCAGAGATCGTATGTCAGGTACAGAAGCTGCTCAATTAATGCGAGTACCTTTTCCCTAGAATTGTCTCTTAAAAAATGGATCGCAATGTTGTGAATGCAGGTGGAAATAGGAGCTTTGTAGATTGGGGAGTGTATCATTGTCAGATTCAAAATGTGTTTTTGGAGTAAAGGGGTTCAGGGCTTACGGAATGAGTACGGCGTTGAGGAGTTGAGGAAGGGGAGGCCTGAGGATTGGGCAGCCAGGCCCTGAGTGCTGCAGCACCAGTGGAGAGACGGGCCCGTCAGAAGTTAGGAAGCTGCAGTATCTGGTGGCAGTGGTGGCGTCATCCAGTTCGCTGACAGCACACAGTTCAGTGCAGGAAGAAAGGTGCAAAGGAAAGGGGAGGAGGTAATAATAACTGAAGTCAGAGACTGGATATAGGCAACATAGCAGGGGGAAATAGTTCAGAAAACTAGATTGGGCAGGCGAAGAAGCTTGAGAAGCCCTGTGGGGAAATGGGGAATGTTTGGATGTTGCGTTTAGAATAATTTGTGTTCAAACACAACTCTGTCATTATTAGCTATAGGACCTGATTAAATACTTAATTTCTCTAAGCCTCAGTTACATCATGTATAAAATGGGGATAAACCCTGTAGGCAGAGCTGTCCTGAGGATTAAGTGAAATAATGTGGTAAAGCTCTAGGGCTTGGCCCTGTTAGGCATTCTGTGAAATGTAACTGCCAAGTTATCATTAGATGCTTAGTCTTTCCTGGCCCTCTTGATACTTATTTTTTCTCACCATTATTAGCAATGGAATCCCAATGAACAATACGTATTTGTAATGTATTTTCTAGCATATCTTAAGCTTCAAGAAGTGTGTTACATGAATTTCAATTACACCTTCATGAAGACCAGAAGCAAAGTAACCATCTCCTGAGAACGTTCCACAGGGCCTAATGCAATCTGATACCCATGCACACAATTGACAATTGATGAGTGTTGTTAGCAGCAATTATATCCATTTCGGTGTCATACCACCTGTAAGCTTCCCCCAAACTGTAAATAAGCAAAGAAAAGGGGGATGGGGAGGAAAGCATTTCTGGATTTGAAATAAGAAACAATAAAAATAACTAAAACAGGTAAATAGAGTAAGTAGATTGTATCAATTCAGGTGTAAAAAAGCAGCACTTGAATAGACATAAAAATAACCTGTAGTGTTTACTTTTAACTTTAGCTACACTGATAGGCTGGGAATCATCGCAAGAAGTTTTCAGGTGACCTTGCCCTACTTGAAATTGTAAAAGTAATTTTCAGACTGTCACAGTAGTGCATTTTTCATGCAGTTAAAAAACTCAACAATCTTATTGTTAAAAGTAAGACTTAGATAATGATCTATTTTATGATCAATTATTTTCTCTCCATTGTGTGCAAAACTAGATGACTCAGAGGGGTCTCATTTGTCTTGAGCTTTTGGCATAATTGGCCAAATATTCTCAGAGGCTTCAGTCCAGAATTCCATGTGATTTCCAAATGAAAAAGTGTAGGCATATTTAAAACGGCAACCAAGAACACAGTGATATAGAGGTTTAAATATTTTTCTCAATTTCAGTAATGTGGAAAAAGTTTTCTATGAATAAAGAACTGATTTATTTGACCATTGTGCAAAAATAAAGAAAGGGAAAAGGGTGGGATTCTGGACCTGTCAGTATGATAGCAACTACAAATCAGATTAGTCACTACTACACTCTACTGCATCATCCAGGTAAGATCTTGTCCTTCATTAGGTGAGTAAATATGGACCGATAGCATGATTCTGCTTTGTTCATTTCTGGTATCTTAAGTTGAAGTCAACTAACTTTAACCCTAGCATGTCAGCTGTGAACCCATAGACTAGGAGCTCTTGCTGATTTAATTTACCAGTTTTGAGGATGGGACCAAGAAGGGATAGAATTATTTCCTAGGAAAGCAACAAAGAAAAGATACAACATCAGAATATCAATAAATGGCCACTGAATCAGATGCATGGAAAATAAACTTCCTAATCTGACTTTTAATATTTAGCCACTTTAAACATCCTTTTTTAAAAAAATATATTTTATTGATTTTTTACAGAGAGGAAGGGAGAGGGATAGAGAGCTAGAAACATCGATGATAGAGAAACATCGACCAGCTGCCTCCTGCACATCTCCCACTGGGGATGTGCCCGCAACCCAGGTACATGCCCTTGACCGGAATCGAACCTGGAACCTTTCAGTCCGCAGGCCGACGCTCTATCCACCGAGCCAAACCGGTTTCAGCTAAACGTCCCTTTTAAATTAAAATAAAACAACACATCGCTTTTATGGGCTCTGCTCTGCCTTACGCAGCAGGTGATGGAGGCCAGTGCAGCAGGTGTGCTTCTCCTTAGCTGTACGGAATGTGATGGGAGCCACTGCAGACCCCTTTCCCCCCTTTATCTCTCAACTTTGCAACTCAGAGTTGAGTTAACAGTGAGATACCATTAAAGCTTTGAAGATTAACTGTCATTAACAGTGGGAGAATAAAAGCATGGTAGAGAAGATTATGGGTTCAAATCCTGAGTGCACTGCTTGCTGAGTGTAGCCTCTAGCACTTTACAAATGATTTGTATTCCTAGAGTATGGAAATGTGCCTGGTATAGAATACAGTTTTTGAATAACAAGAAGTGAGCAAACGTCCTCATTTGTAAGAGCACTACAGCATTCCTCAGATCTATTAGGAGACTTAAGTGAGACTGTGTTTATTAAATCCTGTACTCAGGATCTGCATATAGTAAGCACTTAATAAATGGCAGTTGTTGTAGACATGGTGAGGGTGGTGATCATCATCTACCTAGGAGGGTACTCAGATTTCTTCTTAAAAGAAAGAAGAAGCAAGCAGTATTGTTCATTGGCAATTACCAATAGTACCATCATTATAGGTAATACTGTTGGATTTATGAAGCTCAGGATTTCTATTGATATAAAGACAAATAAAAAGTCTACCAATGTTAAATATAAGCTCATGTTCTAAGGATGATATTAATCCAGACTATTGAGTAAGAAGACATAAAATAAAATCTTTTAAAGCCAGTAGAATGTCCCCAAATTACAGCCCTATGGTCCCCTAGAAAGCCCAGCTTTAAAGGCTCCTTGAGATCATTGTTCTCATGTCATTATAGGATCTAGTCCTAGAAGAAGTGTTGAGAGGATTCTCTCTCAGGCAGGCCATTACTGTGTGTAGATCACAAGCTGTTTATTGAGCCTTTTTTTTTTTAATGAGGTGGAATTTGAGACAGAGAGATGGGGTTGTTGTTGTTGTTATTGTTTTTAATGTTTTTATTGATTTTTTTTTAGAGAGAAAGGAAGGGATAGGGAGAGAGAGAAAGATCTACCAGCTGCCTTCCAGTTGTCTCCTACCTGGGATTGAGCCTGCAACCCAGACATATGCCCTGATGGGGAATTGAATTGGCAACCTCTTGGTGCATGAGTCGAAACTCAACCACTGAGCAACACCAGCCTTTGTTGTCCTTTCCTGGTCCCAGAGGTATGCCTCATATCATTTTTATTCAGTAATGTAATTACTGTATATCTTAAAGTTCCTTTCATTAATCAAGAAAATGAAGCAGTTTCTCCATCTCTGATATTTTTAAAATTTATCAATACCTGTCTTATGTGGAAACATTTTCTACTTCTTATTATAGTTATTTGTGAATGACAACATTCCTCAGTGGTTCTCAACCTTCCTAATGCCACGACCCTTTAATACAGTTCCTTGTGTTGTGGTGACCCCCAACCATAAAATTATTTTCGTTGCTACTTCATAACTGTAATTTTGCTACTGTTATGAATTATAATGTAAATATCTGATATGCTATATGTGTTTTCTGATGGTCGTGACCCACAGGTTGAGAACTGCTGCTTTATTACATGACCACATGTACTATACACATACAAAAGTATTCACAGCGTGCTTTACACACAGTTCAATAAAGGTTCCTTAAATTGACTTACCCCCTCCCTCATGACTTTTAAAATTTTCTTCTTCAGAAGATACTTCTCTCTCAGACACAGTCAGGTCCCTTGTTTGCATGTTCATAGCATCCTTTATTTCCTCAGATACTTGTCACTAATTATTTAATTAGTCATCGTCATTTTTATAATATCTGCATTCCTAATAGAATCATGAAGGCAGTTACTGTTCCTGTCTTACTGACCACTATAACAATGCCAAGCATAGTATCTCTAGGCCCTCAGGGGATCTTTTATAAATGAGTGAAAAATGCTTAACCAGTTACTGCCTCCTTTCACAGTTACAGGAACTAAAATTTTATTCAAATGCCCCATAAGTCCTGTTTGTTTATTCTTTGTTTATATCTCATAATATGTTAGACTTCTGTAGAATTATTACTTACACTCAGCAGATCAAACCTTGGCCTGCATTTTATTTACTGAAATAAGCCTCTTTTTTAAGAGTTAATCATGCAGTTAACATATTTTCCAGAATCTTTGTTTCTATTTCTTTTCTTTTGCTATTCACCTTTTGGTGATTTTTCTGATCATTAATACTTCAACTTGAAGTAAAGTTGCTTTGTGAAATTTTTTAGGAGAGATTTAGGCAAGGGATTGATTTGTAGATGTAGTTATCTTTGCTATTTCCTACGTTATGTTATCTTAGATAATCAAAAATTAAGTATACATCTGGTAGAACGATTCCAAGTAAATCTCATGAGTTTTCCTAATGGAAAAATCAGATTAAATTTAAAAGCTGGTAAATGCAACTATAAGAAATATTTGATTCATTTAGATAGATCAATACTTTTCAGGCTGTTAATGTCACCTCTCTAAATTGGAAACCAAAATCTAAGAAAGTTTATTTTTTGAGGGATAAATATTTAACCTTAGTAGTATATAAAGTGGGGATATAAGATAATAAGTTACTCAGAAGTCTATTGAAATTTTCATGTCCTTTATTTGTAGAATAACAAATGTTATAATAATTATTTATAAGCTACCTTAAATGAAATCTGTTCCCCTCCTCCATTCCACCTAAAATAGAACAGAATTTCTTTCTCTCTATTTACTGTCAAGTGTCAAAAGGAGAAATCTATCCCCTTAAAAAGCTGAGTTGCTCCTAATGGGAGTTTCTTTATCTTTGTTATCTTTCTACATGATGCAAACAATTGGCTCTGTCCCTTAGCAATCATGTTGTAATTAGTCAATAATGACAGTAAGCAAGGGTCCCACTCTTTCTCCAATACTTCACTCCTCCACACTCTGATTATCAGAGTTAGTTTAATGCAGTGCTGTCGCCAGATTAATGGCCTCCCTTTGAAACTGTATCAGCCCCTGGACTGGACACATTTTTGATAGGTGTCCTGGCATGTAGGTACAAGAAAGAACTTATTAGCTTGTAACAATGTTATATTTCTCTGCCGCATTCAAAATGCCCACTTAGATTGCAATAATACACCAAATTATCATATTTGTCCTTCTTTATTTATCAAAAATGTGCTGTTTTTATTTTGTTTTGTTTTGTTTTCCTTACTGCTAGGTGGTAAAGTGTTTTGGAGAGCTAAGCAGTTTTGTGATTCCAGTTTGGCAAGGCAGGGGAATACGATCCTTAAAGTATAGTATTTTTCTCTCCATTTTTATTTTGTTATTTTTCACACGTTTCTTTCCAGTGCCTGGAGGATATTTGTGTATGTGAATTAAACTTTATTTGCAAAAACAAGAGTTCTATTGTATGAAAAAGATTTTACTTTTTGAAGATGCTGTGTTTTTCACACATTTCTTAAGTGTCATGCACTTCTGTGTTCTGAAGCAAAGCACAGACACGTTGCTTGGGCTGGGGAGGGTTACCTTCTGAGAGAGACATCTGTTTTAGTTATACATTTGGCTTCCAAGCCCTTCGAGTCTGGGCACCTTATAATGAAGTGCTTTGGGGACATCAGCAACTAACTCTATCTGGACAGAGTCCAACATGAGTTTATTTAACATAAAATGTTACTTATCTGTATCTAATAACTTCAGAACAATATTCTAGTGTATTAAGATTAGTGAAATTTATTCTCTAAAAATGAGTTTGGGGGATAGTTCCCTATAGAGACACTAGGGCAGAACCTCTAGATGTTTTAGAATCCTTGATATTAGAAACCAATATTTGCTAAGAATTATATAAGCAATTGCTGGAACGACTCCTAGATGAGTGTGGATGGGAGATTTATTTGTGGATATGAGTGGTTTCATCTCAATCCTGCCACAGAAAGGTAGCGCAAAGGAAATCCTCAGAAGAAGGATTTGGTATTTGACAATTAAAATAAAAGTTGAACTGATACCAAAAAGCAAAGGGCAACAAACACAAAAATAATCAAGTGGGACTTCATCAAACTAAAATGCATCTGCTGAACAAAAGAAATCATTAACCAAAATGCAGAGGAAACCTACAAATGGGAGAAAATATTTGCAAATCATGTATCTGATAAGGGGTTAATAGATGTTATATAAAATGTAACTCAATAGCAAAAAATAATCTAATTAAAAATTTAGCAGAGGATCTAAATAGACATTTCGCCAAAGAAGACAAAGATGGCCAACAGGTACATGATAAGGTGCTCAACATTACTAATCCTCAGAGAAATGCAAACCTAGGCCACAATAAGCTATCACCTCACACCTGTTAGAATGATTATCATCAAAAAGACAAAAAATAACAAGTGTTGGGAAGGATGTAGAGAAAAAGGAATCCTTGTGTACTTTTGGTGGAAATGTAAATTGGTGCAGCCATTATTTAAAACAGTATGCGGTTCCTCAAAAATTAAAAGTAGAACTACCATAAGATCCAACAATGGTACTTCTGGGTTTTTATCCGAAGAAAATAAAAATAAAAATTTCAAAAGATATATATACTCCCCCATGTTTATTGCAGCATTATTTACAGTAGGCAAGATATGGAAACAACCTGTGTTCACTGATGGATGAATGAAAAAGATGTGATATAAAAAAGATATCCTATATAATAAAAGCCAGGAGTTTGACCGCTCACTATGACGTGCACTGACCACCAGGGGGTGGCACGGAACATGGCAGGCATCGGCGACATGGCTCTGGAAATGGGCGGCAGTGGGGGTGCTGCCAACCCGATGGGCCCCAATGAGAGCAGGACTGTGGCAGGATAGTGGAGCAGGTGAGTGGGCAGTGCCAGGCCAAGGCGGATGCAAGCAGGGTGCGGGGTTGCGAGGCTTGGGGCACAAGCTGGGGCTGCAAGGCTGGGGGTGTAAGCTGGATCCCGATTCCCACAGGCCACCCTGAGGGACCCCACCCGTGCATGAATTCATGCACTGGGCCTCTAGTATATTATATACACACACACACAATAGAATGTTTTTCAGCTATAAAAAAATATTGCCATTTGTGACAACACAGATGGACCTTAAAGGCATATGCTAAGTGAAATAAGTCAGAACAAGAAAGAAAATTACTGTAAGATGTCACTTTTATGTAGAATCTAAAACAAACAAAAAGGAACCCAAGAAGAACAGATTGGTGGTTGCCAGAGGTGAGGGCAGGAAGTGGGTGCAAAATTTGTTGAGGAGATCAAAAGATAGAAACTTCCACGTGTAAAATAAAGGAGTTATGAGGATATAATATACTTCATGGTGATTATAGTTAGTTAGTAATACTGTATTGCATATTTGAAAGTTGATAAGAGAGTGGATCTTAAACGTTCTCATTACAAGAAAAAAATTGTAGCTGTGCAGTGATGGATGTTAACTATACTTATTGTGGTGATCATTTCTTAATATATACAACTATCAAATCTTTATGTGGTATACCTAATGTTATAAGTTTAATTGTGTGTTCCTTTACTGCCCCCAAAATATTGAAATCCTAACTTCCAGTACCTATAAAAATCACCTCCACATCCCCCCCCCCCCCCCCCCCCCCCCCCCAGGAGTTCTCTTTGCCTTTATTTCTTCTAAGTTCCAAAGGCTCTTCCTTGGCCTCTGTAACTTGTTTCCTGAGTCCATGCAGGTGAACTGGCTCCTTTGTTCTGAAGCTCACTTCTTCTACCTCTGTGACTTTCTAAATAGACTTTCGCTTGTATTTGAATCTTGGATCTGAATTCTTTCTTAGCCAGAACTCAACGACCAAGGTAACATCTGCTGCCGTTTTGCATTAACAGCTGTAGTATTATAAAAAGAGGAAAAGAGGCAATGCAGATAAGGAATGCCATGTGATTATTAACTTTCTGCCACAAAACAAGGTATGACTAGAACAAGAATTTTGAGGGTGAAAAAGACAGGTTTTAGGAAATTTTAGAAATTAAGAGGACCATGGAAGAAGCACAGGGCCATAGAGCAGCAGAAGGCACATTTCCACAGAATGAGGGAGCTGGGAACAGCAAAGTCTATATTTACAAAATAAAGGAAAGGAAGCCCTTCATCCAGAAGGAGAAGAAGAAACCCCAAAGGGAATAGGAAAAACAATAAGGAAGGAGGGGGGAGAACCTCCCATGTCCCATGTGAGGTTCGACCTTTGAGCCCAGGAGTTACTATAGTAACCAGTCCAAGGGAATAGTGACCAATCAGAGGGGGTATCAAGGCACAAGGATCTGTAGCCTTTATAAGCCATAGGGAAAAGGAATTCATTGGGAATCTTCTCCCCTCCCCCCTTCCCCTCCCCGTCCCCCGCCACATGGGAGTCCATTCTGTGGGACTCTTCCCCCTCCCCACATGGGTGTCTGTACTTGTTCTGTAATAAATCTCCACCTTTGCTATACCACCTTTTGTCTGTGGATTCATTCTTTGACTCCTGCAGACAAGGAATAAGGAATCTGGGACATCCTGCCCAGGGGAACACCATGTGTTCCAGTCCAAAAATCCTGTTTCACTACCAAAAACTAGGAGAAAGACCCACAGCAGCCCATTCCCTAGTACCCCTAGAAGGGGCACAGCCCTGATGACACCTTCACTTTGGATTTCTGGCCTCTATAACTGTGAGACAAAACACTTTTGTTATTCAAGCCATCTCCTTTATGGTAGCCTCTACATACACAACTACTATAACTAGAAAAGGATGACTTCAGCTGGACACAGAAGGGGCTTTGATAGATGCTGAAGCAGTGCAGGAGAGGAAAGCCACACCGGTCTTCCACAGGCAACTATTTCCCAGTAACCGGATCGTTCTGTCAATTGGAATTATACAAGTTTTACTCTTTAGCATTTGACTTCATACCTTCAGAATTATTTCATAAGATTCACCCATTTTATCATTGTATGATTAACGTGTCCTTTCTTATTGCTGTGAAATACTCATTTTGGCTCTATGGACATTGGGTCATTTCCAGGTTTTTTTGCTATTATCAGTAAAGCTGCTGTGAACATTCTTGCACTATATTCAGAAGCAAAATATTTTATATTGCCAGGTATTTTCCCAGAGTAATCGAGCTCATTTATATCCCCACCAGCACTGCAAGAGAGTTTTAGTTGTGTCAAGAATGAACACTCCAGTCTTTTTAAATTTTCTCATTCTAGTAGTTGTGTCAAGGTGTCTCATTGAGGTTTTAACTTGCACTTCTCTGATGATATGTCCATAAGGTTTAGGTTTGTCTATTGTAAGTAGCAAACACCTGAATTATTTTATTCTACTATGATGAATGTGTATATTACTGAGTTTCTTCCATTTTCATTATTGTAATTATTGAAATATTTGAATATTTCTAGTATTTTAATTTTGCATTGTGGCCAAATTGTGACCAAAAGGAAGTTAGGGTAGCAATATTAGTATTAGTGCACTGAAGAGGAGTCAACTACCCAAAGAGAAGTCTACCTTTGTCCTGGCTCCTGGGAGGCAGCCTCCTAACCCTTGGAATTTCTCAAGTCATTGAAGTGTCTTTGATATCCACAATGGGCTCCTTAGACCATACCTGATACTCTATGCCAGTGGTTCTCAACCTTCCTAATGCCGTGACCCTTTAATACAGTTCCTCATGTTGTGGTGACCCCAACCATAAAATTATTTTCGTTGCTACTTCATAACTGTCATTTTGCTACTGTTATGAATCGTAATGTAAATATCTGATATGCAGGATGTATTTTCATTGTTACAAATTGAACATAATTAAAGCATAGTGATTAATCACAAAAACAATATGTAATTATATATGTGTTTTCTGATGGTTTTAGGCAACCCCTGTGAAAGGATCGTTTGACCCCCAAAGGGGTCGCGACCCACAGGTTGAGAACTGCTGCTCTATGCTAATGAGGTACCTAAAGATTGGCTGGCCATGCTGGAAAGGCCAACCAGGTGACTGAAAGATTGGGACTTGTAGCTACAAAATAGCAGTCTGACCCCTGGAAAGGAGAGGAGCACTGGAGGTTGAATCATGTGGACAATGCTGTAATCAATCTTGCTTACAGGGTTGAACACTGATAAAAACTCTGAACACTGAAGATCAGTGAGCTTCCTGATTGGCAATACTCTGAGTATTGTCACACTTTCATCCTGAGAGGATGACAGAAGCTTTGAGTTTTGGGACCCTCCTAGATTCCACCCTATGCATCTCTTTGACCTTGTATCTGATTGCTATAACAGAACTGTAATTGTAAGTATAGCACCTTCAATGAGTCCTGCCAGTCCATCACATTATGGTGCCTGAAGTTCGTATGGAAAAACTCAAATTTATAGCTGGCCAGTAAGTCAGGAGTGGGGGTGGCCCTGGGGACCCCTGAACTTGTGGCTAGTGTCAAAAGTGAAGGCTACCCTCTTAACCTGTGATAGCCTGTACATACACAACTACTATAACTAGAAAAGGATGACTTCAGCTGGACACAGTAGGGGAGTTGTAAGTCTGGCTTACTTTGGGTAGCATTAAAGCATACAGAATTTACAATGAAAAGCATTATTAAGAATGTAGAGTGTCACAATATTACTATAAAATAATGTATTTCTCCAGAAAAATAAAGTTTAGTAAAATAACCTTAAAATATAAGAAACAAAAACTGCTAGAATAAGATAAAAATTTTAAGTCATAATTATAATGGCAGATATTAATGTACTTATACTAATTGAAGGGTCCGGCAGATAATGAAAGTAGTTCTGATGTAGAAAATATGGACAACATCATTAACAATTTTGATTTATCTATTTAACACAACATAACTAGAAAATGCATATTTTTCAGCATGTATGAAACTTTAAAAAACTGACCATGTGCTAAGTTATGAAGAAAATCTCAATAAATTTCAAAGAAAATGGTATTACATATGACTTATGGAAACCTGAGGCTGTGCCCTTTATTCTGTAGAAAGTTCACTGTTACTTGTGTTCATTTCTCAAGGAAGAGACATCTGGTGCACTAAATGAAGTTGCTTGAGGCAATGACACTCCCTTTTAATACATGTAATTACAGGATGTGTGGAAACCCAGGAAGCTGTTTAAGTTTGACTCTCATGGCCTATCAACTTGATATTGGAGATTCATATCAGTGTAGGTATGTATCTGTGTGCATGTGCATGTGCATGTGATTTACTATCTAAGATGACCTTACTCTCAACTTCAGCTCCTTAGTTTGTATCTCTCCTTTGACTGTCTATCCCTTGATCTTCTTGGGAGGCTGCTGGCATAACTGTCTCAGTAATTAATCTTATGGAAAGTCTCATCAAGGCTGCTGAACAGAATAATGAATCTCAATATGCACAAATGTGTAATATTAACATATAGCTTGAGGGTATTGTTCTTTAATTGTCTTTCTTTAACAGAAGTATAATTTGTTTCAAGACTGCTTCAATTGATCTTCTAGTGATTCAAAAATGTTTAATTGCAAGATGAACTCCATTTGAAGATTGAAAAGTGAAAAATGTTTCTGAGACCATGACTAAAATCTTGAGAGCCTTCCTTTAGAAAAATAAGTCTGGTGACGTGTGTGTGTGTGTGTGTGTGTGTGTGTGTGTCTGTGTGTGTTAACCTATACAGTGCTATACAATACTTTGTATCAGTGCTTTTCAAACCTCAATGTGCATACATATCACCTATTGATCTTGTTAAAATGCAGATTCTGTGTAAGTGAGTCTGGGGAGAAGGCCAAGAGTCTGCATTTCTAACAAGTTCCCAGATGACACTGTACTGTTGTTCTGCACACCACACTTTTTGCTTCAGAGCTCTATATTATACTGAACTGTGCTTTCCTTTTTAACTTGTGCAATGATTAGACTGTTCAGATATTTAACTCTGATTACTTTAAAATATTTTAGCAACTAAAAAATATTTGTGAGAAAATTTGAGACAAAAAAGAATTTAAACATGGTCGTCAATGAATGATGCATGTGGAACACAAACATTTGTTTTTAGGTTTGTAATGTATTTGAGAAGACTATCTTTTCAACAAAGATGCTCACATATTTGTGTAGAAGAAAGCAGTTATTTGTTTTAATGTGATTTTGCACTACTTACCAGTAGATGGCAGTACATATTCAATCTTACTGAAAGAGTTTTTGTTATAAAAAGAGTAGCCCCTAATTTTTAGGTAGTCTTTCTATAAGTGCTCCTCAAACCCCACAACTGGACTCAGAACCTTTATTTGCAAAGTTACCTTTATTTTATATCGGTTCTAAATGTTTGCTCTTTTTCAACTTCAATGATAATAAATATTTTCATGTTAGGGAATCAGAAAACCACACCCTATAAGGTAAGATAGGAGTCTAGTAGATAGAGATTTAGTTCACTTTTGTGTACTAATTTGGGTGTATAGGGGAAAGTGTTTCTTTTTTAAAGTAGCTATAAAGTAAAAAAAAAATAATCTGGAAGTTGGTAGAAAGAGACATGTTGAACAGGATTATTTCAAGGGGAATTATAAAAGGGGGAAGGAGACTATTGTAATGAACCATAGATCTCCAAGTATTCAAAGATTAGACAAAAAGGGATATTCATTTACAGGGAATGTAAATAAAGCTAAAAAGAACAGAATGTGGGGGAGTGGATGGAAGGTGGGATTAGAGGGTAGACCTGAGTGTGTGTTTAGCTGAGGCTGCCTAGTCTCAGGAGGGGCTGACTGTTAAGGAGAAGTTTAATGCTGCCTCAGGATAAGTGTGGGTCAAATTCAAAGGCCTGGAGGAAGGTGAGAGTCTTACCCAAACTTTGATTAATAAGCAGTCTGTTCTGATGAATCAGTGGAACAAGCACTTCAGCTAATCATGAACAAGGCACAGTGGGAATTTTGTCTGGCCTTGTCATAGGTAAACCAGGGGAGCATCCAGGAGCCTTACTTATCTCACAGAGGAAAGGTTGGTTCTTTGGAGTAAGACACTTTCTGGAACACAAAAAGATGCGTTTGTTGTTTGATTTTAAACATTGTTGCTTTCCAGGATCACTGGATTCTGGTAAAGGTCAATGTTGTCATAAGTAAAAAGTCTTGATGAAGAATTGAAAAAACAACAACAAACAAACACAAAAAACTGAAAGAGGATTCATTTTGGTAGTAATTTATTCTATAAATATTTCTTGGGAATTCAAGCAATGGGCAAGAGGGGCTCTTTTCCTTAAAGAGCCACGTGTTATAATAAAAAATGCTCCCCAGGGATCTTGCTGCATATCTGCCGGGGCTGACCAGCAGCCTCCGAACTATCAATGAACAGAATACCCGGCACAGTTTCACTGTGAACGAGAGGGCTAAGGGGTTGCCTGGCTCAAGGGACCAAGCAGCCTCAATTGCCTGCCTCATTAGCCTTTTATTGTAGCAGCAGTTTGAGATAAAGTTTATCTTTTAGATACAATCAGCAAGGTAAGTAATCTTGGGAGGACACATGTGTTTGTAGTGTCTTTTAAGCAAGGACACACAAAAATTAAGCATAAGGATTCCAGTAAACACCCGGGGGTCTGCTCATACACAGGCTTGTTTGGAAAGGTCAAGAAATAATTAGGGGCACTGCCTATGGCACTCCCCTAAGTCTCCCCTAAGTCAGAATTTTGATAAATAGGGCAGGTGGCCTTCCACACACTTCCCTTTTCTCAGAATGTCCTCCTTACAAACTTTCCAACCAAGTCTCTTGTGCTCCCCAGCACATATCCAGTGCATAGGCATTCTATAACTATCTGTGTAATTTAAAAATTTGTTTTTTCCTACATTATCTAGGTTCATAAGTCAAAGTAGGTGCTTAAAAATGTTTGTTAGATAAAGACATGGGTTGTGCATTAAACATGCCATTACATATTTACATATTTGGTCTGGACTAGATGAGAGTTTACCTAAGAGTTAATTTTTCCAAAATGTTTCATTGTTGCTTATGGATGAAATCCTCTCAGATGTTTACTATAAAGTCTAAATGTTATAAGTTGAAAGCCTAATTATTCTCTTTCTAGAGGTCCTGTGATGGCTTACACCTTTTTCAATTAAAAACCCAAGGTTTATGGACATAAACTGAAAGAATGAAGAAATAGTTCAAGTCCTGTCCCTAAGATCAGGATATCAAAAAGAGCCTTGCCTTCCATCTACGTAGACAGGGGCTGTGGTTTCCAGTGGAGAGTGTAAGTCTTGAAATCATCATTTATCTCTAGACATTTTATATATATATTTCATATAATAAACACCCTCAACAACTTTAGGGTCACTGAGCACTGAGTTCTGGTAGTTTTATAACAAAATTCTTACAAGACTTTTTCAAGTTCACATAATTGTGAAAACACAAAGAGGGCAGAGATGGTTTTGCGAAAATTTGTCAAAATTCATTATGGAATAATTTCTCTGTCTGATCACAGGAAATACAACAGAGAGGCATGGAAAATTCTTCAAAGGAGGGAGCAGGCTGTCAAGAAAGGCAGTGTAGCAGAGAGGGCTAGATGTTCTCTAAACATTTGTACCCCTATTTCCACAGAATGAAGTTGGTGCTGGGAGGGGGTCTCCAGCCAGGGTCTGCATCTTCCAGTCCCCCTTGTATCCAGGTGAGGCTATACGTTTCCACCAGTGAGAACTGTCCCGGGTAGAAGGTGAGTAGAAGACATGTGTGCCTCCTCTGGACTGGGTTTCTCTACTCTCCTTCCTGCCTTTTCTGCCTGAAAGCAGAGAATGTTGAGGCCCCAGTGGATGATGGATCCACTATGGAAGAAACCTGGGTCCCTGAGACACAATGTGGAAAAAAGATACCTACCATATAAGGATATTTTTATGTGGGTAAAAAAAATAATGTGATATTTTTCCCTTTGATTCTTAGAGAGAGTGAAAGGGAGGGAGAAGGGGGTGGAAGGAGAGAAAGAGAGAAACATCACGTGATTGTGCCCTGACCAGGGCCAGGGATCAAACTGCAACCAAGGTACATGCCCTTGACCAGGAATCGGAGCTGCAACCCTTTGGTCCATGGCTGACGCTCTAACCATGGAGCAGACGGCCAGGGCATAAAATTATATTTTAAGCCATTTAAATTTTGAAGAGTAGTTTAGAGCAGTTACTATTATTCTAATTACTATAGCAGTTACTCCTAAGTTATGACAAGTTCATTTACATGGGTCAAATAATTTGAAATTGCCAGGAACTGTATACATTACTCTTCCAGTTTTCAGTTTATATATCGAGACATAAGCACAGAAGACTGAGGGACACACAGCTAATTAGAATCTTGAGCTTTCCTACTGCAATGTCCTTTTGTTTTTTGTTTTGTTTTGTTTTTAATGTCATGACTTTTTATTTAACACTTACGAAAATCACCCAATCTAATTTTTAAAAATTGACTTTAAGCCTATTTCGCTATAGTGAATGATCTGAGAACAAGTTGTTTAGAGTTTCCTATAGTCAATCATGTTCTCTGTAGTTGAAAATAGGTATTTTTTCATCCAAATATCTAGGTTTTAAGCTAGAATGTATAATAATGAACAATTTCATATTTATTTTTATCTTATCTGAATCACTTAAAATATACTCCACATCTATTATATCTTCTCTGATGTGAGGAGATCCCAGTACTCCTTGGTAGAAAGGATATTAGCCTGGAAATAAAAATTATACTCAATTTAAACACCTGTAATATACTTACTAGATGTCTCTATAATCAACCTGACCAACTTGCATTTTTTCAAAGAATGATTGTTACCTAAGTCTCCCCAGTTCTCCCCATTGAGGAACATGGTAGAATTGTACCTCAGGATCTCTTTATTTATGAGTGGGGATTATGTGGCTAGTTTTGTTCAATCATTTGTGAGTGGAAACTACATTCAGGCTGTTACTTCCAGGCCATAGCTGTTATTGTTCGAGAAGATTCTTTCTCTGGCACAGAGATAAGCAATGTTCAAGACTATGGCTGCTCCATCAGCCTTTGTCTTTGAATGAAGATGTCAATTCCCACACAACCTATGGTGGACCTGTAGCAAGAGCAACAAATGAACCTTTGTTGTTTTAGGCCTTGGGGATTTTTGAGGTCATTACTGCAATACCAACTACCCTGTCATGACTGAAATAATGGCACTTCTGATATTATCAGTGTGACCCTGAAAAATTCATTAAATCTCTTGGATTTCAAACCTATTATTGGGAAATGAACTGTTACTTAGAGACTAAATTAGATAATAGTTGTGGAAAATACTAGACTAGGTGTCAGAAAGTCTGAGTTTTGTTATCTACTCTGCCACTAACTTGTAAAACTTTGGGAATTTATTTATTTTTCTCTCACTTATTCACAAAACATTTATTAAGCACTTATAATCATTAAGTACTAGAAGACAAAAATGAATAGAACATAGTTCTTTTCCTCACAAGAGCTCACAGCTACATAGGAGAGACAGATGTAAATAAATAGAAATGTGTTAAGAGCTAATGTGGATGTAAGTGCAGGTTACCCAGATTTCTGGCTTGGTTGAGTTCTGATACCTTTAACTACAAAAATCACAGGGAAAATAAAATTTCACCTAATTGGAGCTTAACTTCCTCTTTTCTTTTTTAAATATGGAAGATAAACTAGGAAGTCTTAAATTGTCAAGTAGTCCCAACGTTAACTACTTGGTGATCCTAAAACATTTAGTAAAAGAAAATAAACTACTATGAAATAAGATATTACTGGTAGAAATGTTGGCTTCCAAAAAAATGCAGTATTATAGCAAGGGCCCAGTTAGTGCTGAATAGAGGAAGATGATTATTTGCAGGCCTTTGCTTGACCTTTTCTTTTTAAACACAGTCTAGTGTCTTGCTCATTGTTTGTTTTCAGAGAGCACAATACACTTTACGTTTCTGCTTCACTTATGAATGAGTATAATTTCAGTCTATTTTGTCTTCTTTTATTTATCTCACGTTGTCTTTCCTCTTATTTAAAAAAAATAATAACTAAGTGCACACTGATCCTGATTTTCTTTCCATCTACTTTTTGTTAACTTTGAATTCTAGTATAGAAATAAACTATATAGTTATACAGTTTAATACCTGAGAGAATATTTTTTGCGAGGTGAGGATTATACTGTTAATCACACAGTTAATTGGTTTAAAAGTGCTTTCAAATATCAAGGTGAAACCCAATATGAAACTATTCAGTACTATACAAGGCGATTTCCCAGCCAACATCTGCATTTCTTATTAACTCGGGTATTATACTCTTCAAGTTGCCTTAAACTGTTTTCTGTGCACTTACATGTTTTCTGAGGATTAACTTTAAAAAATATATTATTCATGACTAAAAAGAATCAGTAACATTTCAGGGAGGCCCAGAGCTGTAAAAGCAATTGGAGTCAAGACAAAAGTTATCAGCCAGGATAAAAAGGGCTAAGAGATCACAGACATTGGCTGAATTCTCTCCTTAGAGAGGGCTTCGTCAGAACAATACCTGCACTGCTGCCAAGATTAATGAAACTGCTAAATCGGGAACATGACAAAGACTTTGACTGCTGTTTAATGAAGAAGATGGAGAAAAATATAGCCATCGGGTAGAGACAAATGCTGTTTTTAGATTGGCATTGTGAGTACCTGTTTATTTTATGAATGCATACTTTTAGATACTAACTTTTTTCTATAAATTATTTAGTTACCCTTCATATTGATATTGTATGTGAAATGTACATGTCTGATTTTATTTATTTATTTATTATTGAATTTTTTTTGGTGACATTGGTTAATAAAACTATATAGGTTTCAAGTGTACACTTTTATAATACATCATCTGTATGGTGATTTGCGTGTTCACCACCCAGGTCTTCTCCTTTCATCACCATTTATGCCCCCTTTACTTTCTTCTACCTGCCCCTATCTGCCTTTCCTTTTGTTAATCATTTATCACCAAACTGATGTCTGTGTCCATTATGAGTTTGTAGTGGTTTTTTTTGTTTTTTTTGCTTAATCCCTTCACCTTTTTTTCACCCAGAACCCCAAACCTGCTTCCCATCTGACAACTGTCAGTCTGTTCTCTGTATCTATGAGTATGTTTCTATTTTTTTTCTTTATTTTGTTCATTAAATTCCACATATAAGTGAAATCATCTGGAACTTATCATTCTCTGACCGGCTTATTTTACTTAGCATAATACTCTCCAGGTCCATCCATGCTGTTGCAAAAGGTAAGATTTTCTTCTTTTTTATGCTCAAGTAGTATTCCATTGTGTAAATATAACACAGTGTTTTTATCCACTCATCTACTGATGGGCACTTGGGCTGCTTCTAAATCTTGGCTGTTGTAAATAATGCTGCAATGAACATAGGGCTGCATATATTATCTCAAATTAGTGTTTGGGCTTCTTCAGGTATATTCCCAGAACTGGAATCACTGTGTCATAAGGCAGTACCATTTTCAATTTTTTGAGGAACCGCCATACTGTTTTTCACAGCGACTGTACCAATCTACAGTTCTACAAACAGTGCACAAGAGTTCCCTTTGCTCTACATCCTGGCCAACACTTGTTTGTTGATTTATTGATGTTAGCCATTCTGACAGGTGTGAGGTAATACCTTATTGTTGCTTTAATTGCATTTCTCTGACGATTAATGACCTTGAGCATCTTTTCATATGTTCATTGGTCATCTGTATGTCCTCTGAAAAAGTGTCTATGCAGGTCCTTTGCTCATTTTTTAATTGGATTGTTTGTTTTTTGATATTGAATTGTATAAATTCTTTATAAATTTTGGATATTAACTCCTTATAAGATGGCAAATATGTTCTCTCATTCAGTGGGTTCTCTTTTTGTTTTGTTGATGGTTTCCTTT
Source organism: Myotis brandtii (assembly GCF_000412655.1). Lineage (NCBI taxonomy): Eukaryota > Metazoa > Chordata > Mammalia > Chiroptera > Vespertilionidae > Myotis > Myotis brandtii. The sequence continues at coordinate 3,795,814 of NW_005363836.1, read as the reverse complement.
ACTGAGCAAAATCTTTTTAGTTTGATGTAGCCCCATTTGTTTATTTTTTCTTTTGTTTCCCTTGCTCTCACAGTATATCAGAAAAAAAAATATTGCTATAAGAAATGTCTGAGATTTTAATGCCCATCATTAGAGGAGTGGATAAAAAAGCTATGGTACATCTTCTAGGATTATTTATGGCTTTGAGTCTTACATTTGTCTTTAACCCATTTTGAGCTTATTCTTGTTATGGTGTAAGACAGTGGTCTAGTTTCATTTTTTTAAATGTATTTGTCTATTTTTTTCAACACCATTTATTGAATAGACTATCTTTTCCACATTGCATTTTTATATCTTATTTATCAAATATTAATTGACTATAAGGTGTGGGTTCATTTCTGGGTTCTCTGTTCTCTTCTATTGATCTATATGTCTGTGTTTATGCCAGTGCTATGCTGTTTTGATTACTATGGCCTAGCAGTATAGATTGATATCAGATAGTATGATTCCTCCAACTTTATTCTTCTTTATCAAAATTATGTCGCTATTTGGGGTATTTTATGGTTCCATATAAATTTTTGGAATATTTGTTTTAATTCTGTGAAATACACAATTAGTATCTTGATAGGAATTGCATTGAATATATAAATTGCTTTGTGTAGTATGAATATTTTAATAATGTTAATTATTCCTGTCCATGAGCATGGTATATGCTTCCACTATTTTGAGTCTTCTTCAATTTCTTTCTTTAGTGTCTTATAATTTTTTCAAATACAGGCCTTTTACATCCGTGGTTAAGTTTATTCTTAAGTTGTTGTTTTTTATGCATTTGTAAATAAGATTGTGTTTTTAGTTTCCCTTTCTGATAGTTAATTGTTGGTGTAAAAAAAATGCCACTGATTTCTGAATATTAATTTTGTGTCCTGCTACTTTACTGAATTCATTTATCAGTTCCAGGAACCCTTAGAGTTCTCTATGTCATCTTCAAATAATGACAGTTTTAGTTATTCCTTTCCAATTTGGATTCCTTTTACTGCTTTTTCTTGTCTGATTGCTATGGCTGATAGTAGTTTTGATCATAAATGGGTACTGGATTTTATCAAATGCTTTTTCTGCATTTTTTGCTATGATCATGTGATCTTTATCATTCATTTTGTTTATGTGATGTATTTATTGATTTGTGAATATTGTACCAACTTTGCCTTCCCAGAATAAATCATGGTGTATGATGTTTTTAATATATTGCTGGACCTGGTTTGCTAATATTTTGTTGAGAGTTTTAACATTTATGTTCATCATGGATATTGGCCTATAATTTTCTTTCTTTGTAGTATCTTCATCTGGCTTTGGAATTAGTATAATTCTGGCCTCTTCTTTTCTGTTGAACTTTTTTGGAATAGTTTGAGAAAGATAGGTGTTAGTTCTTCTGTGAATGTTTGGTAAAATTTGCCTGTGAAGCCATTGGTCCAGGACTTTTGATTGTTGGAAGATTTAGGATGACTATTTTAATTAGTTGTAATTGGTGATGTTGGTGATGCTTTTATTTAGTAGAACATAACTTGCTCTTTCTTTACTATACACATTTTACTTTGTGCTAGAATTTTCTACCATTTCTCAGGAATTTGTATAAATAATGAAACTCACTTTTTACTCTCATATTTCCTATAAAAAGGAGAGTTGATGTGTTACATAAACCAGGCTCAACAAACTAAGTCCCTTACCATCTTTATTTTCAACCCTGAACATGGCTTTTCAAACTCCAGACAGATCAGCCATCTCTTTCCAATCTTAACTCCGAAATTTTGGAGAACACAAAAGAGGGTGATAGACTAGAGGCCAGAGTATATTAGACCTAACAAGTGGGAAGGAACCTGCACAATAAACTTTATGATTAGTGGCAATGTTTAGAACTAAGCACAAATATGGATAAAGAATGAAAATATGGGAATAAAAAGTGCTGGACTGAGAGTTAAGGATCCTGCATTTTAATATTGATTCTATAATACCATTAACAAGCTAATCTGCCATAACAAAGAAACCATAAAATACAGTGGCTGAAACAAGATAGAATTATTTTTTTCTTTTTACTTAATAGGTCATAGATTAATGGTTCAGAGATAACAAGGTGGCTTTGCCATTTTCAAGATATGGCTTCTTAGATTGTTCACATTATTTTTAACATTTTCATTTTAGTAGAAAGAGAGAAGGAAAAAGAGCAGGGCAAGAGACTTTGTTTTTAAAATAATGTGAAGTTATACTCATTATTTCCATTTACATCCCATTGGCTAAACCTAGTTATAAAGCACACATCTCCCACGTTGTACACTTCCAAGGGGCCCCATTTGCATTGTGTTTTGTGTGCATGATGCCTACTGGTCGTGTGCAGATTGGCAGCCCTGGCAGGTGGCTTCTACTACAAGACACATGTTATAGGCAGAATTTGCAACCTATGACCTTTACCCCCAATGCTACTCCAGTGGATATGTTTCAAAATATGCCCAAAGGGATGTAATTATTGTTACTCATCATCTGACTTTATCTTATGTATATTAACCTAGATTATCTAGTTGGGCCTAATATAACCCCAAGAGCCCTTAAAAGCACAAATCTTTCTCTGCAGAGGGGAAGTCAAAGATTCAAAGCATGGAGAAATATTCAATGCGCCATTGTTGACTTGAAGAAGAAGGGCTGCATATTAAAGAAACAGAGACCTCAATTTTAAAAATTGCAAGGAGCTGAATTCTGCCAACCATCTAACTGAGATTAGAAACTGATTCTTTCTGAGAGTCTCCAAGTAAAAAACTAGCCTAGCCACCATCTTGATTTAGGCTTTGTGTGGTCAGAGTAAATAATTCAGCTGATTCCGCCTGGACTTCTTGTCTATGGAACTGTGAGATAATAAGTGGGTGTTATTTTAAGTTGATAAATTTTGATTATTTATTATGGCAGCAATAGAAAGCTAATTCAGAAAAGTTTGAAATATAGTCTTTAGCTATGATGCCAAATGTTTCACTACTAAAAGGAAGGAGGAGAGAATGTGTATTGAGGATAATCAGTAGACTCTGCAGCATAACTATTAACACAATTTGGGCCTCAGGTTATTTATCTGTGGAGGTTTGACCTAACCAGAGGCTCTGTGTGTGTGTGTGCGTGTGTGTGTGTGTGTGTGTGTGTGTGTGTGTGTGTGTTATTGTGATATGATATTATGGCTGCACTAAAGACATAGTAAGGCATATTTTTCTATGCAGATTGTCCTGCACAGACTATCTGAGCAGTCATCTCACTTTCTGTTTGCCCATCAAGAAGCCTGCTCACTCTAGCCAGCTTGATTCTCCTCCTCACTTTGCATCAAAGCTCTACCAATCTACTTTAAGTTAAAAGAACATAATAGCAACATTAAGGTCAATAATAATGATGAGAAAAACAATAGGATACCTTTCATGAATTGAGTGAGTTGCCATAATTTTTATGTACTTAACTATGCTCCATTTCCAAGGATGAAATTAGAATTCGGAGTAATATTTTATATATGGAAGTAATTCCAATTAGCATAGCCTTCAGGGCTGATGGTTAACTCCTGTGTCCAGATCACTAGATACAGTAGTGAAAGAGGAAGGCAATGCCTGGGGGTGAGGCGGGGGCAGGAGAGGAAGAAGAAAGAGTAGAAGCTGCTTTAGCCTTTCAGCCAATTGTTTTTTCACAAATAGAAGGGAAAAGCAAAAATGTTTTGCATACATACAGAAGAGAAGAGTAGAATTCTAATCTCCAAGAGAAAAATGGAATTTGTATTGATATAATTTCTTCTTTCCATTCTTCCCCCTCAAGCTTAGACTACCATGTTCATCACTATGAAAGAGAGAGAGAGAGAGAGAGAGAGAGAGAGAGAGAGAGAGAGATTGATTTTAAATTGAGTGGCAGAGTATAGTAAATTTCTCATTAGATCTGATCCAAATTAGTATTTGACTCCAAGTCATAGAAGTCACTGCTTATTTTCAGACTCAGGTGAGTCTTCTCTTAAAAGCTGCAACATGAAGCATAATGGATTTCCAGGATACGGTAAAAACTGATTAAGCAATTGTGTCTAAGGTTACAACCTTCTTCACCACTAGCTTTCGATTTTGCTTTTGTTTCATTTAAGATCTTGTAAGACCTTAATTTCCTCCAATAAAAGTTTATTTAAGAAATAAAACTCATTAAACTCTGAAAGGACTCATAAAAATTCAGGTCTGCCTCCCCTCTAAAATGCTAACCAAATTTCAAGTAATGCAATAAAGTAAAATAAAGCTTTTTAAAATTTTTCAAATATCTGCCTAGACAGGGTTGGAGTTTAGTTCATTCGTTTGTTTGATTTTATCCCCAAGCACCTGATGAGTCAGAAATCTTCTTAAGAGAATATAGCCCTCCATAGTTTTGAGCTCATCATTTAATAATGGTAGAGTCTCAGGTTTAGGGAAGTTAAAGTTTTTGTTATTTTAATGCCTTTCCATAAAAAAAATCACATGGGACTTAGTGATAAGATAGTAGATTTGAAGAAAACCACTCTCCATATTTTTATTATAATTTTATTACAATTACGCCTGCCTGTCTGTGTTAAAACCACTAAAGAGGCCTGCTGCGAGTTGAATGGTGTGCCCCCAAAAGATGGCGAAATCTAACTTCCAGTACCTGTGGATGTAACCTCACTGAGAAACAGTCTTTGCAGATGATCAAGTTAATGTGAGGTCTAGGGTAGGCTCTATCCAATATGACTGTGTCCTTATAAACAGGAGGAATTTGGACCCAGAGATAGACCCACATACAAGAAAGATGATATAAAGACAAGGGAGAACATCACTGTAAACCAAGGAATGACTGAGGCTCCCAGAAGCGGGGAGAGAGGCATGGAATAGATTCACCCTCACAGTCCTCAGCAGAAACCAACCCTGCTGACACCTGCATTTTGGATTTTTAGCTTCCAGAACTTGAGGCAATAAATGTTTATTGTTTAAGCCACCCAGTTTCTGGCACTTTTATGGCATCCCTGGGAAACTGCTATAAGGCAAAAGGTTAACTCTTACTTGGAAATAAATCTATGCTAAATGATAGGAAATCCAACTTACCTCAATGAACACTTTCTTCTGTTCAATAAAAATAGACATAAAAATAGAAAGAATAATAGCTTTTGAACTAGAAATATGCTAAAAATGCTTAAAATAAAATATCAATTGTCCCTAAGTTAATTTAAAAATATATCATAGTTTTTATTTTTCTGGAACTATAAAAACAGATTCTAAAAAGTTTATATGGAAAAAAATGAAACAAGTAAAAACAGGCAGGGGCACGCTGATAGAGAGAGACTTGTAACAACTACAAAATTAAAGGCTTAAAGAAGCAGAATTTATTATCTCACATTTTTGTTTTTTTATTTCTTACCCAAGGATATGCTTATTGATTTTAGAGAAAGGAAGGAAGAGAGAGAGAGAGAGAGAGAGAGAGAGAGATCAGTTGCTTCCCATACATTCCCCAACTAGGGATTGAACTCACAACCTAGGTATGTGCCTTAACAAGGAACTGAACCTTTTGGTGTATGGGACAATGCTCCAACTAACTGATCCACATGGTCAGGGCACTCTTACAATTTCTGCAGGTCATAAATACAGCCATGGCTTAACTGGGTTCTCTGTTCAGAATGTAACAGGTTGAAATCAAGGTGTTGACTGGAATTTATCATCAGCTTGGAGTTTTCTTCCATGTTCCTTCAGGTTATTCACAGAATTAAGTTTCTTGAGCTTTAATACTGTCTCCATTTTCTTGCTGGCTGTGGGCTATGGGTTGTTCTCAGCAACTAAAAGTTGCCCACATTTCTTGTCATGTGTCTCCTTCCATCTTCAAAACAAGTCATGGAGAATTCTCTCTTGCTTTGAACCCCTTTCTTCAGGAAGAGTCCAGTCCCTTTTAAGGGTTTGCCTGATCACATCAGGCCCACCTTGGCTAATCTCCTAAGGTCAGCTGTGTGACATAATGTAACTTAACCATGGGAGTGAAATCTCATCACATACACGGGTCTCTCCCACACTCAGGGCAGGGGGATTATTCAAGGACATTGGTCACTGGGGGTTATCTTAGAATTCTGCCTACCACCATGCACAAAGTTATCAACTGCAATACCATTTCAGACAACAGAAATACAGCCATACAATGGAATACTATGCAGGTACAACAAAACAAGAAGTTATTTTGATATAGAAAGATACATTATTAAATTAAATTTAAAAATGTCAGAAGCAAAACAGTGTAGGGCTATGTTTATCTTTATGTAAGAAATGGAGAAAATGGGTATTTAAGATTATTTATTTATATCCACATACATTTACATAAAGAAAGACTGAAAAGATATTCAAGAAAGCAGTTAACTATTGGGCATAATGGGGGAGAGGGCAATATGTGGATGGAGACAGGGTGGGAGTAAGAGCTTTCAATGAATAATTTTTATACTATTTTAATTGTTGAACAATTCAAATGTATGATCAATTAAAATTAAATAAAGCAAACATTTATTTACACCTGCTATGTGTAGGCCCTTGCTGGATAAGGAGTAAAACAATGATTAAAACATAACTCCTGTTCTAAAGTAGCAGACAGTGCAAAAGCATTCAAAATTCAAATCCAAAATTGAGTATAATTCAAGAAAAATGTCATAACAGAAAGATAGGCAAACTTTTTGTGGGTTTTAAAGGAGAAAGTGATTGCACAGAGTCCCTGTATAACCTAAATTTTTAATGGAATATATACTTCTGCCTGAAGGGCAGTTTACACCACTGTTTGTTGATCCATATAACTCAGACTTTCACATTTAAAGAACTAGAAGAAAAAAAATAAAGGACTAGAAGAAGCATCACATCCCTCAAATCTCAATAGGGATCATTGGATCACTGAATTCCACTTTTTTAAAAAATATATTTTATTGATTTTTTACAGAGAGGAGGGGAGAGGGATAGAGAGTTAGAAACATCAATGAGAGAGAAACATCGATCTACTCTTGCACACCCACTACTGGGGATATGCCCGCAACCAAGGTATATCCCTTGACCGGAATCAAACCCGGGACCCTTCATTCCGCAGGTCGACACTCTATCCACTGAGCCAAACCAGTCAGGGCCGAATTCCACTTTTTGATGAGAAGGCAATGCACAGTTTATATGACTTAAAAAATAACATCTTATAATGCAATAGTGTATCTTCATGAAATTCAGATAATTATTTATGAGGTTCTTTTCTTTTTCATTTTGGTTAAAATTGCTACAGAAAGAAAGGATGTTGGCAAAATGTAAACAAGACAAGCTATCAGATAGACCATCCAAACTGTCTTATTATACTTTCCAGGGGTCGGTAAACTGCTTGCGAGTAACATGCGGCTCTTTGGTCCCTTGAGTGTGGCTCTTCCTAAGCCTTAGGAGTACCCTAATTAAGTTAATAACAATGTACCTACCTATATAGTTTAAGTTTAAAAAATTTGGCTCTCAAAAGAAATTTCAGTCGTTGTACTGTTGATATTTGGCTCTGTTGACTAATGAGTTTGCCGACCACTGCTAGACTATCATTATGATAACCTGGCTTTCTTCTGCAGTTATTTTGAGAAATAGCAAAAGAAGTCCACTTGATTTTCATATGGTTTGCTTCCACTTTTCTCTCCAATCTCTACTGAAATTTCAGCTCCACAATGAAGATCTTTCTAAAACAGTCCTACCTACTACCCCTACTATCCCAATTAAGCTGCCTGTTTCCCTTTCTAACACTTATCTTTGAAGCTATTACATCTATGTGCTATCTATGTTGATGTTTTCATTTTATTTATTTATTTATTTTGCTTTTTTAAAAATTAAATTTATTGAGGTGACATTGGTTAATAAAATTGTATAGGTTTCAGAGTAAAATGCTATGATACATCATCTGTATATTGCAATTGTGTGCTCACCACCCAAAGTGAGATCTTTTTTCATCACCATACATTGGACCCCCTTTACCCTTTACCAGCCTCCTCCTTTCTTCCCTCTGGTAGCCACTATACTGTTGTCTATTTTGCGACAACATAGATAGAGCTTGAGAATATCATGCTAAGCAAAATACACTAGACAGAAAAGTTAAGAACCATGTGATTTCACTTATACATGGGACATAAAACTGAAAGAAACACATAAACAATCAAGAAAAAAAGAAACAAAAACTCATAGACAGGTGTTTACTATTTTGTGTCTGTTTCTGCCATCACAGTGTACACCCCATAGACAGAGTGGGGACTTTGTTCTGTTTGTAGTGTGTGCAGCACAAATAGAACAGCGTTTGGCTTAGTGGCACTCAAAAATAGAGATATTGGATAAATAAATAACTTATTTGTTGAAGAATAAACTCTATTCAGGACCCTCAAATGAGCTACATTAATTCTCATGTTCCCTTCCCTTAAGGAGGTCTCTGGTAAATGTTAAAAGAACAAAAGCTCCGTGTATCCTCTGGTTTGTCAGAAGCTGCCTCTTTCTGGAAGTGGCATGAGGACAGTTAGAAGGCTACTGTCTAACAAATATCTGAGAGGGATAAGGTGCAAGGTTACCTTCCTTGCAGTGAGGTACAATTAAAGATGAATAGTTGGTCTTTGTCTTCAGTTCCTGACACAGAGGTCCTGAAACTCTTGCTATGATTCCTATGCTAATGAGGTGACTCTTGGTGGACCCATAGGTAGCTTCAGGATGGGGTCTGGTCCCCAGAAAAACCAACCACATGATTAGAGAGTTTGCCCTACCTCCCCACTTCTGAGGATCAGAAAGGGGCTGGAGATTAAGTGCAGTCCTCAATGGCCAATTATTTAATTAACCATGGCCACATAATGAAACCTCTATTTATTATTTTTTAAAAAATCTTTATTGTTGATAGTATTACAGAGGTCCCTCCTTTTCCCCTCCATTATCCTCTCTACCCTGTTCCCACCCTGCCCCAGGCCTTTACCACCCCATTGTCTGTGTCTATAGGTAATGCATATACGCATGGAAAACCTTTGGTTCATCTCTCCCTGCCCCCCTCCCTCCTTCAGCTTTCCAGGTCAGTGTGCACATCACTGTGCTAGGAAAGATGGTGCGCTCAGAGTGGGCATGGAGCTCTGCACTCTTTCCCCCAAAACACCCAGTTGATGTTGGAGAATTAGAGAATTGTTTGGTGTTGGCAACGACACACTATTTGGTGTTAGAAAAGCCACACGTGCAGAAAACCTCAGTTTCTGTGAGTGGTTTCTCTCAGAGCATCTCCTCAATTGCCTGAGGAAGTACCTCCTTCCCATTGTATTCACCATGTTTTTGGTAAATTTCGAATGATTTTTGATGTTTCAGCTGCAATTTCAAGGTAATATAGAAAGTCCTGATATCCATCCTTAAATGAACAAATTAATATTTAAATTTCTTATTGTATGTATTTGTTTGATTTGAACTTATGAGGACTTTGGAAGGACTTTTACTTAAGAGAATGTCAAAATACATCCACAGACCAACTGTCTTCTGATTGATACCTGAAAGATCAACTCTTAGATTCTCTAATGACTACCTTTGGAATTCTTGGAATTGGCCAAGAATTATAATTAACTCCAATAAAAGACACTGTATACTCTTTAGTTTTTAAAAATAATCACAAAATAAAAATATTGATAAGGTAGAGATATAATAAAATTTGGTTTTACATAGTAATTTAACTGAATGTTAAGTTGAGTTGTTATCATATGAAATAAGTTCATATTATGTTATTTAATTATTTTTTTGTCTTAATATTAAGAAACATGCCCTACTTCATCAGAATTGAAAAGTAGCTGAATGATTTTTTTTAACCTCTTTCCTTTTAAGACCTGGAAGAAAATATTTTCTTAATAGTATTTTCACAAAAGGGAAGAGGAAAATAATAGTAACATCATAAAAGAGCACTTAATACCATCCAGGCATTATACAGAGCACTTTACAGATGTGGTCAAATTTGATATTCATAGAAACGCTGTGAGGTAGGGTTATTATTGCAGTGTACAGGCAAGTTACTTCACTTTGTAGAGGCTCACAAAACGTATGCAGTTTTCCTAGGATGATCCTCATCAGAACTAGCATTCAGGACCAGGTGTCCTTTACTCTGTAAAGGACAGTTTGTGCTGTGCACCAGTGGTTGCCAAATACTGGTCAGTTGCACTGTGCTGATCCAGGGACAAATTTTCATTCATCAATGATAAATGAAGAGCATAAGAACAACATCATGAGTTTTCCAGAAAACCAATTTAACTTAATTTGTAGAGCTGTCTTTTATTCAAGGTTGTGTCCTTCCTCCACTTGGGTCTTTATTTTCAAGTATGAAATGATGATGATAATAGATGGAGCTTTTTGTTTATTTTTTTAAGTGCCTTTACTTGGAAAGAGTAAAGACAGTCCCTTGTGTAAGTCTCTAATATAAAAAAATCGTCTGTAGAATCCAAATGTCTGGAAATTAAAGCTCTACAGCCTCCCTTGTTAGTGGAACATTTTTATATCTTTTATTGACCCTCCAAAAATGATACTTTCTTACAAACATCTTTAATGGCCCTACTTGGCCAGCAAAAAACCAGCACTGATGAGATCATCTGTCTGCTTGGTGCCTGCTCCAGAAGAGCTGAAATAAAAATTAAAAGAAAAAGAAATAATAAGCATTTCACTTTGTTTTTTAATTCATTTCTTTTTGACTTACAAGACATTGTACATAATTAATATATACAATTTGTTTGGAGATAAGTAAACATCTGTAAAAGGTATCACCAATGGATGCCGTAAACCTATCCATCTTCTCCAAAAATTTACCCTCATCCTTTTGCTTTTGCTGCTGCTGCTGCTGATTTCGTGATAGGAACATTTGACACCTGATCTACCCTCTTAGCATATTTTAAAGTATGCAATACAGTATTTTTAATTCTAGGCACAATGCTATATAGTAGGTCTCTAGTACTTACCTTGCATAACTAAAACTGTACCCCTTGGGTAATAGCTCCTGTTTCCTCCTTTCCACTTCTGCCATTAGCAACCATTCCATTCTCTGTTTCTATGACATTGGCTATTGTAGATTAACCATATAAGTGGTATTATGTAGTATTTGTTCTTCTGTTCTGGCTTATTTCACTTAGCATAATGCCCCAGGTTTATCCATGTTGTCATAAATGACAGGATTTCCTCTTATTTATGACTAAATAATATTTCATTATATTGTATTATATTAATCATTATATTAGTATATATTATATATATCATATATATGTTATATATA
>NW_005363836.1:3782013-3784332 GCF_000412655.1 Myotis brandtii | reverse complement strand
GGAATGTTGGAGTCTGCAGCAAGCAAGCCTCGTGCTCGCTTCAGTGCCTGGCTGCCGGCCGCCATCTTGGCTGACAGTTAATTTGCATATACTCACTGATTAGCCAATGAAAAGGGTAGTGGTCGTACGCTAATTACCATGTTTCTCTTTTATTAGTGTAGATATTTATATCACATTTTCTTTATCACTTCATTTGTAGATGGACATTTAGGTTGTTCTTATGCCTTGACTATTGTGATGTAATGCAATGAATGTGGGTGTGCAGATATCTCTTGGAGATACTGATTTCAATTCCATGGAATTGCTGGATGATAGAGTAGTTCTACTTTAACTTTTTTGAGGAATCTCCATACCGTTTTCCATAATGGCTGTACCAATTTCAGCCACCGATAGTGCTTAAAGGTTTCCTTTCTCTACACTCTTAGCAACACTTTTTTCTTTTTGATAAAAGCCATCCTAACATGTGTGAAGTTATATATCATTGTGGTTTTGATTTGCATTTCTCTGATGATTAGTGATATTGAACACCTTTTTATATATCTGTTGACTGTATTCCTTCTTTGGGGAAATGTCTATTCAGCTCCTTTGCTTATTTAATGGAGTTATTTGGTGTTGTTGTTTTTTTTTACTATTTTTGTAGGAGTTCCTTTTACATTTTGGAACATTTTAGTTTGACATAATCTCAATTGTCTATGTTTGCCTTTATTCCCTGTGTCTTTAGTATTACATGGAAGAAATCACTGCAATTTTACTGAATTATTTTTTCTCTCTAACATACCATTTTCCCCACTTTCCTCCTTTCAGCTCTTTTCTAAAACATACCATACCCTCCCAACATTCTCGGTATTGACGAAAAGAATAGAAGCAATCAGAAGATAACTCTTATTCTCAGTACCAGTCTTACCAACTTATCTGTCTGCTTCAGACTCTTTCCTTCCCATCGGTTAAAATGGATGAAATGTTCCTGCTCCAGTCACAGGTTATCCCTTCCACATGTGCTCTGATAGCTGTCAGCTTTTCATGAATTTTAATCTTTAAATTAGTCCCTTTCTCCTTTATTGTCAATATTCTCTTTAACTGGAGCATTACTATGGGCATTCAAACATGCCTGAATATCTACATCTTAAACAAACCTCCTTTGAACTCATGTCCCACTTCAATTATATCCTCATTTTTGTTGCTCATATTTATAGCAAAATGGATAACATTTATATACTCTGTATTTCCTCCAATTTCATTCTTCCTTTAACCCATGTAAATCAGACTTCCATGTCTATAACTCTGCTAAAACTGTTCACCATATTGTCCCTGATGACCAATATTTAGCCAAAGGTGGCCCACTTTTCTGACTTCATTTTACTAGCTATAAACAATATTTGACATAGTAGATAACTCCTTCCTCCTTGAAGCATTTCCTTTTTCTGGCTTCTATGACACTAAATGTTGTTGGCTTTCATTTTTCCTAATGAATTATTTCTGCTTCTCTTTTGCAGTTTTCAGTGCCTTTGAAAAACTGTAAAAAAGTTGGTGAGCTATACATCTCGTTTGTGGGAACCTCTCTTTCTCTGCCTCTTTTCCTTTTTTTAAAAGTCTCTACTTTTCTGTTAGGTAAGTTAATCTAGTTTAATGACTTTATATTCAATCTCTTTTCTGGTGAATCCTAAATCTATTATTTTTACCTCAGTCTTTTTTTCTGAACCCCAGGCTCATTGGCCAACTCTCTGTGATTTCTCTATTTAGATTCATAATAAGTATCTCAATTATTAAGTGTTCAAAACAGAGGACTTGATTTTTCATCCCAATTTACTTATTACCCAGTCTTTCCCACATGAGTGAATGTCAATGCCATTTAGTGATTCATTCTAAATACACAGGACTCAATCTGTGTTCCTTTCTTTCTCTCACCTCTGATGAACATCTCTACATTCTATAGACGCTTTGTCAAAAATGTCCTAAAATTGTCCAATCTTTTCTATCCCCATGCTACCATTTAGTCTAATGTTGACTACTGAAATGGCTCTTAACTGATCTCCATTACATTTCCCTCCTTCCAATTGTGTCTCTGCTAAAGCAGACTCTATATAGTATGGTAGGAACTTGGAATCACATTCTATCTCTCATCTCCTTAAACATATCCAAATGACATACAATTACCCTTAAAATAAAATTCAATACATCTACACAATGGGATACTATGCTGCGGTAAAAAAGGAGTTCTTACCATTTGCAACAGCATGGATGGAACTGGAGAGCATTATGCTAAGTGAAATAAGCCAGTCAGAGAAAGATAAATATCACATGATCTCACTCATTTGTGGA
>NW_005363836.1:3778973-3781861 GCF_000412655.1 Myotis brandtii | reverse complement strand
GGGGATAAGGACACATATGTAATAACTTAATCAATCAATCAGTCAATCAATAAAAGTATATATAAAAAATAAAAATATAAAAAGGAGAAATTTAAAAAATTCATATTGTTAAATTACACAGTTCTACATGATCCAATCCTTGCTAATATCTCTGACTTTATGCTCCCCTCTTCTATGCTACTAGGACTTTGATCCAGCTATTTTATTTGCTTGGAATGCTTTTCCTAGAATTTGAAATGGCTGGCTCCTCATTACCACTCAGTCTTGGTTTAAATACATCCTCCTCAGAAAAAATGTTATCTGATTACTCAATTTGAAATAACTCTGTCATATTGCACCCTTTTATTTTCATTATAGAGAACTTGCCACTCTTCATTTTTTTCCTGTATAATTTCTGTGCCTCCAGAGGAATATATAAACTTCATACAAAGATGGGTCATATCTGATTGCCCTTTGCTAGATTCTCAGTGTTTAGAAAAGGACTTGGAAGAATGAATAAATGAATGACTAGATCAATAATTATCCCTTATGTGTATTGTAGAAAACAGATTGAGAATAGCTTGAAATAGACAGGATAGTTTGAATTGATTAAAAGATAAAAATTATAATCTTTAAAATTATGCTCATTATTTTTGGTTAACCAAATCTAGGTTAAAAAAATAATTGCATAAAAAACTTGCTAAGAAACTTGCTTTAAAGAACATAAGACAATGAGTTGCAATTATACTTTTGGTCACTTTTATTTAGAAAAATGCTTCTAATGAGCTTCAGTAATTCTTTTAAACAAGATTAATATTTTTTCTGCGTTCGTTGTTTTTTTTTGTTTTGTTTTGTACTCTTCTTTGGCTATGAAAATTTGTTTTTTATATCCTTGAAATTCACAAAGTAAATTTCACCCTAGTTCATGACTGAATAATTATACATTTTTAATTAGTTGAGTCTGAAATAATGTAATTCATGTAGTGAAACTAAAATTTTAAAAATACTTAGAATATAAAAGCTGTGCTCTGAGTATCTTAGCTCAAGTTTAGCATGATTTTTTATTTTAAATGTATTAATCATGGAATAGTAATAATTATTTTTAAAAGGTGAATGAATATCAATTAGTTTTGAAAGATACAAAGTCTTTAAGATGAGGTCATAGATATGTAGCACTATGTTTTGCTTCCAGCTGTGCATTCTTAAAGTTCATAATTTGTATTTTCTGATCTTTTGAAAAGACTTATTAAAATCCTCTCAGAGTGTCTTCCTTTATGATTTCCTTCCACAAATACCTACTGATCATGAATTAGGTGCCAGGCACTAGGTTTGGTTCTATATATACAATGATGAGCTACACAGAGTTCTGAAGTTAAATTAACATGTGCTTTAATTGAAGTGGAAGGATAAGTAATAGGCAATAACTAATGTGATAAAAAATATAAAAGACTTTAATAAAGGTGCTATGTCAAAGGTCTTCTGATCCTAGGAAAGAAGGAATTATAGACATCATTCCAGAAGAAATGACACCAATTTTGAGACTTTTAGGCTGTTGAATAAATGTCTGACAGGTAATATGAAAATGGATATTGGCATTTTTGACAGATGGTTCAGTTTCAAAGCTTAGAAGTCTGATAGCCCATAGAACAGTTGGGAAACTGAAGGGAGGGGCTACAGTTTAGAATATTAGAGGGGTGCTGGCAATTAGATGAGTCTGCAGATCTGAGCAGAGGTCAAATCATCAACACCTTAACATGTATGTTAGGGCTGTACAGTATATAGGCTGAGTGAAAGTGGGGACTAAGGTTCCAATCCTGGCCCTATGCCTCTCAGGTGTGATTTTTCTTTTTGCTGCTTACTAACAAGCTCACCCATTTTTATCTGTAATGTCAGTACTACAGCATAAGCTTTGTTGAAACGTTAGTGATCTATTAAAAAGTGTTGTTCCCTAGCCGGTTTGGCTCAGTGGATGGAGCGTCGGCCTTTGGACCAAAGGGTCCTGGGTTTGATTCTGGCCAAGGGCACATATCTCGATTGCAGGCTCCTCCCGGCCCAGGCCCTGGTCAGGGCCTGTGCAGGAGGCAACCAATTGATGTGTTTCTCTCACACTGATGTTTCTTTCTGTCTTTCCCTCTCTCTTCCACTCTCCCTGAAAAAAAAAATCAATGGAAATATATTCTCGGTTGAGGATTAACAACAACAACAACAAAAAGTATTGTATACAAATCTTAAGTATTTGATTATAACTTAAATAAATATTCACTTGCCAATAGTTAGATGAAAAATAAAAACATCACTTTTAGTATAGGTCTGCCAATTGGACTTCCATGCATTCCTGCAGAAACCACATATAGCTTCTATAATTTTCAGTCTTAGAATCTTTAAAATGAGTGAGAACCTAGACACTTGTGAAGCAATTTGTGCAATATTTCTTTATTTTTATTTCCTAGTATTTTACAGTGTCTGAACAAATATATAAGCCAATAGTTATTCTTTTTATTGACCCATCTTTATTTGGTTCCCAAAATATTCTACTTAATGTTTATAGAAAACAACTTTCTTTAAGAACTTCTGTCTTTTTGGTTTACAAGTTATTCAAATAATGTAATTTCAAAACAATACAACCGACAAAAGGCTCAATTCAGCTGATTCTTGGTAGCATAAAACTTAAACTCTGTATGGAGAAATGAAGACTTTTCAGTACTCTCTAGTATTAAAGAGTAGCCTAGTGGCTACAAGTGTTCAGTGTGTGTTGAAACTTGCTTAGTATGTTTTATTGAAAGAGTGGAGTTTGTTGATTGATCTAGGGAGGCCTGTAAGTGAAAGATCTTTGCATTGGTTCTCAACCTTCCTAATGCCGCGACCCTTTAATACAGTTCCTTATGTTGTGGTGACCCCCAACCATAAAA
>NW_005363836.1:3770425-3776960 GCF_000412655.1 Myotis brandtii | reverse complement strand
ATTGGGGATGTGCCCGCAACCCAGGTACATGCCCTTGACCGGAATCGAACCTGGGACCTTTCAGTCCGCAGGCCGACGCTCTATCCACTGAGCCAAACCGGTTTCGGCAGGTTTAGAAAAAAGTTTAATGAGATTGCTTGAAAACAACTATCAGAGCATAGTAAATGTTTAAAACATTTTGTTATTTCTACTTCATATTTATTATAATTTATCACTTAATAAGAGAAATTAAATAACTTTTCTTTGGTATTTGGTTCTAGGCTAATATAAGCCCATACACTGACTCTGTGAGAATTGGGAAAATCACTCCATTAGAGCAGGCAAAGTCCTTCAGGCCCGTGGCCTTTGTGTGAATTAGAAAAACATGTTACTTATTCCAGAAGTATGTCATGGCAGCTGGCCTGTGGGCTGGATGTCAGTCCCCTCTTGTCCTCTTAGCTAGATGTCTTTGTGTTGTTAACAATAGCCAAATCCCACACTGCACGTCTGGATCACAGCCCCAGTCTCGCTGAAATAAAGTTGTTCGTGTTTCAGGGCCTCTGGAGGTTTGTGAACTGATCTGCCAAGGTCAGAGTGATCCGGCCTCTCCGAGTTCCAGAAGGAGAAATCCTTGCTTCTTTTAGATGATCAAATCTACTCTTCTCTTTTATATCTGCACAACAAGTTTGCGTATTTCCTTAAGTCTATTCACTGGAAGTTCACATTGGTGAGGGGAGCTCTTTTCTATTTCTGTCTGGGATGGAAAAGATAGAGATTGAGTGTTGATAAGGGAAGACTCTCAGCTAACAAAACCGTACATCCATAATGCATGATGTTTCTCCTTCAAACAGGATGGCAGAAGAAAAGAAAAACGTGGACTAAATATCAGTTTCCCATTTTTCTCTTCCTTAGAGAGAGAATGAATAGCTTAATCCTGGACTGTCTACTGCAGGAGCTCACATGAGAACGAAGGCAGACTTTGCTTTTGTTTGGCCCCTCAAATGTTGCAGATTTTGCGAGGCAAAGCTGTTTTATTTCACATACCTTAAACTTGGGGATTCAGCCATCTTCCTTCTTGGATTTCCTGCTAATATTCAATTGAGGCTTACAAAATATCAAGTGGGATATTTTTATCACTTTGAAATAGCATATACATGAAATGATAGGGTAGTTGAATTCTTACTTGAGCTTAAATGATTTTTTCCTCAAGTACTTTGGGTATAAATAGATTTTCTTCAATGCAAGACATACCTTTCTACCTTGAGTTCTTTTTTTTTTTCTTCTTTTTTTCCCCCCGAATATATTGTGATTTAAAATGGGGTTCTGTTTCCTGGGTTTTGTTTATGACCAGGACATATGCAGGACAGGCAGTTGTTTACTCTGCTAAACTTTCAAGGAACTGGAAGGCTTAGCAACAGGCTCTATAAACCCTGGCAAATGGATGAGGTATATGTTGAGCTCAAAGGGGCTGCCTTGCCTTATGACTATGGGAAGACTTTTGATTATATTAGAGAAGTCTCTGAGTGAAGGTGAAAATAACATAAGCACAGGATTACTAAATTAACTGAATCAGTTGGTAAAAAAAAATAGAAGAAGTATAAAATAGAAGCAGGATTTGAAATAAAATATTTGTTATTTTAATTTTTAAATGCCAAAAAATAAATATTCTTTGTATTTATTTTTATGCCATTTTTCCGTTTTTACCTTTATTTCATTACTAATTTTATCGTTTTTCAATTTCTCATATTTACAATTATATTCTTTCACAAAATATTTTCTAATCTGCTTATCTAGAAGGAATACTATCTTGGTTTCTGAGTGCTCTACTTGTATTTTCCAGCTTAACTAGATTAATTTTTGTAGATAACTAAGCTTTCCTGCAAAGTTGTAAGATTCTTGAAAGCAGGACAAGTGCCTCACAGTGATATTACCTTTAGGGAATACTCCATAAAACTGGGAGTATGAATGAATGGATGGATGGATGGATGAATATCTCTGTTGTGGAGCATGATCATAGAGTTTAAATAGCAGCTCCAGAGTGTTATGAAGATAAAAACGCTCCAGGGAAAGTATGTCATATCTGACAGAAAATTTTAGGAAACCTTAAAAATGTCATAAAAAAGCAATGATAAATAGAACATAAGGTTTGTGTTTTAACAAAACCTGATGGCAACTGAAACTCATTAAGCTCTATGTCAGTGTGAAATGACAAGTTGGGATGAGAACCAGTTCTTTGTTAAGATGTTTAAGGTATTCTATCCTCTGGCAGGAGGTAGAAACCATTTGGTAGACCAGCCTGCTGCAGGAAAGAACATAGCAGCAGGCACATAGGAATCAATTTTACCTGCAGGGCACTAAAATGAAGGGTTTGCCCTACATTTATGAATGTATATGTCATTAAAAATGGGTAGGAGACAAAGTACCTATATTAGTTTGATAATTTATGGTCAGGAATATCTCACATTTTATCATATGATTAAAATACTGCAGTCAGTCATTTATGTATCATAACTACTGGTCAGATAACTTTTATAGGAGATTAAAGAAATCCCTGCCAGTCTCATGTTAGTAACTCAACTGTCTTGCACAGGAGACTAACAAATGGTGGAAGGGTCTGGGTTTCATTTTAATGAAGGCTACTTAGTTGCCAGAGCAGCAATAAATCAAATTAGTGTAAAAAAGGAGGAGGGAATGCTTTCTATCTGGACACAGGTGTGCCCCATGGAACACAAGGGCAGAACGGGCCCTTGAGACTTCAGTAGGATGGAAACAAGAATTAGCAGGCTCCAAGGTTGCCACTGTCCTGATCTTTCTTTTTGTGGAATTCTCGGTTTCTCATTTTGGCATTTCCTTTCAAGTCTGATTTTTTTCTTTCTGCTTCTCTGGGCATATAGTGGAAGATCATTTACTTTCAGCTGCCAAATGTAGCTGTTTTTAATTCTACTAACGAGCATAACCAGCATCTATCTCTCATAAAAACAAACGTCTAGGAGAGATAATATTAATGGTCTAACTTTGTGCACACCTTGACCAATCAAGGGAATGCCAGATATTGCAAATTTGGCTGCCCAAATTAATCCCTTTGGAGAGAAGTGGGGTTTTTAATGAAGGGGACAGGTCATGTGTTCAAGAGAGACTTGGACAAATACATTCCTACCAGCCTTAGATGAGGGCACCATCAAGGAGGGAAACAATTCTTAAGTGGACAATGGAGCAGAAAGTTAGCTGTCACTGTAAACTCTTCTTGAATGCACACTTGCTTATGAGTAATATAGAATGCTTCCTGACTGCTATACACAAACAGCTCAGAAATTTGATAGAATATTCCCCGGCTTGCAGCATCTACCAGTCTCACCAGCCTTCTTGCACTCAGGTGAAAACTTCAAAGAAAAGTGATCAGAGATGCAGACACAGGCACATGCAGGGAGAATGCCATTTGATTACGGAGGCAGCAATTGACACGCGAAAGCTGCAAACCAAGGAATGACAAGGATTTCACTCAAACCGCCAGAAGCTAGAAAGATGCAAGGAAGGATTCTCCCCTACAAGTTTTAGAGGGAGCATGGCCCTGCCTACACCTTGTTTGTGGATGTCTTAGCGTCCAGATCTGTGAGGCAATAAATTTATGTTGTTCTAAGCCACCCAGTTTGTGATATTTTGTTTTGGCAGCCCTAGGACACTAATACAATATATTACAGAAAAGACTATAATCTCAGAGTCATTGCCGGTACTGTGTAATCATTTGTTAGATGTATAACTTGAAGGATGGCTTTGGACATGCTACTTCTCATAGCAGGATGACAATAATTTAGAACAAGAGTGGTAATCTTGGAGAAACAGATGAGAAAATAAGATGGGAAATTTAAGGGAGTGAAATAAACCAGCAAGATGGTAGTAAGAGGCTGAGGCAATTAAGGACAAGGGGTGGGGAGAAAGCTGATGGAGATTTTAGTTTGGGAATGTCTAATACAATGGATAGTCATTATTTGTAGATTCTGTACTTGCAAATGTGCCTCTTGCTAAAATTTATTTATAATTCCAATATCTGTCCTTCTGGCAATTTTGCAGCCATTCCCAAAAATGCCAGAATAGCAAAAAATTAAAACCATTGGACAAGCTTCTTTCCAGCTGAGGTCAATGAACAATGCCACCTTGTCTCAGCTCTCATACTGTGAACAGATGCTTTGGGGTTTTTTGCAATGTATTTAGTGACATATTCTTTGCATTTTGTTGGTAATTTTGTTACTTTAAGTGGGCCCCGGGCATAGTCCTAAATGCCGTCTGGTGTTCCTAAGTAGAAAAAGGCTGTGATATGCCTCACAGGGAAAATACATGTGCTAGATAAGCTTCATTCAGGCAGAAAGTATAGTGCTATTGACTGCATGTTGAGTGTTAATGAATGAGTATATATTAAATAAAGTTCCTTTAAATAGAAATAGGCATAAAACAAAGGTAAGTATTAAATGGTTGATACAAATGTAACCAGAGACTCCCAGGACCCTAACCCTGTTCTCTCCTAGTAACAATGATTCAGTATTTGCTAATTCAGTGCTTAATTTGTAATAACTGCTGCAGATGATGAGAATCAACCCTGTATGATTGAAAGGTGTTTACTCTTGGTGTGGTCATGCAACCGCTTCTCCATGATTCACAAAACTTCAGTAAAAATTCTGCATGTTTATATCTCTGTTTTATTTTGTGCTGATAAGTGGAAGAGGAGGGTGGGGGCAAGGCAGAATCCTAGGTTTTGGCAGGTATCAGAGCTCAGATAAGGAAATAGATTCATAAAAGAATGCAGAAAATTAAGGGCAGCAGGGATTCTAAGCTGGAGGTTAACCAGGTAAAACTCCCAGAAGTTGAAAAATATCTTGACAAGCATATGGTCTTCTACAAAATGTTCAATGGGGATTTGAGAAAATTGTCATTAAATATTAAGTGTCTGGCATTTGTAATAACACAGATCTGTCTTATTCCCTATGGCTTGGCTCTTAACCACTGTGAAACTTGTTCAAGCTTTAATACAGATTCACTTTGAAAACTTAGCACAGGCATTATTTATGCCAAAAAAACAACAACGTTTAAATCTGAATTATTATCATCGGGGTTGTAGCCATCTCATCACTATCATGACATGTGCCTCACTGTAAAATACTTTTTTGTGTGTAAGTCCAATTCTTTATTTTAACCATGAATAACTTGAGGCAAGAACCATGACCTTTATCTTTTTATCTCCACCACATAGTTCACTGGTAGACATAAAGAAAAAACTCCAACTAAATAAAACCTTATTTTTTTATTTTTTTGCATCAAGTTCTTATACTTATTGTTGTCATTGGAATTAGCATAGCATTTAAGAGTTCAGATTCTAGAGTCAAAAAGTCCTAAATTACATGACCTCAGGCAGATTACTTAAGTATCAGGGTCTTAATTTCCTCATTTGTAAAATATGGCCAACACTAGTATTTATCTTGGGTTGTATATATTAAATCAAACTTCTACATTATGCCCCTACACAGTATCTGGCACATAATATATTACTTAATAACTAATGACAATAGAAGTAATGCAATGTATACAAATGTATGGGGAGAGGGGATTAGTTGGGGTTGTGATAAATTATGCTACCTGCAGAGCAGAGGATGGAATTGAATCCAGCACAATAGAGCAGGTGTAATAGAGAATATAAATCCATATATAATCTAAAGTATCCTTAGGAGCCCTTTCGTGACTACCTTCAGTAACTATTCCTTTGTTCCCAGAAACAACCCCGTCACCTTGATTCCCACCACCACATTATTGGCATACAGGCTTCCATGAAGTCTTCAATATAAATGAGACCCCTGTCAACCACATACAAAGTGGGGATAAGGAGAAAGACTAAAGCAACAGTTCTATTAAAAGGTCATGACTAGTTTAGGATTCCTATAGTTGTAAGGTTTGACCACAATGAGCTTCAGTCCAACTGATACTTAAAAAAATTTATTCATCTATATGAGAAACATTTTTAAAGTGCCCATTTTGTCTCAGTCACTGTTGTAGACACTGAAAATAGGTCATTAAATAAGCTGACACAGTTCCTGCAGTCACGGAGCTTACATGCCAATGAATAGTCTGACAATAAACATATACTAGTAAGCAAGATACAAAAGAGTGATGGATAGGGATGGGCATGGTAATGACCACAGAAGACCTGTCTGAGGCAGTGGTTGGCAAACTCATTAGTCAACAGAGGCAAATATCAACAGTATAACGATTGAAATTTTTTTTGAGAGCCAAATTTTTTAAACTTAAACTATATAGGGTGGTACATTGTTATTAACTTAACTAGAGACCCGGTGCACAAAAATTTGTGCACTCGGGGAGGAGGGGAGGTCCCTCAGCTGGGCCTGTGCCCTCTCGCAGTCTGGGACCCCTCGGGAGATAACAACCTGCTGGCTTAGGTCTGCTCCCGGGTGGCAAAGGGCAGGCCCAATCCCTAGGTGCAGCCCCTGGTCGGGCTCAGAGCAGGGCCAATTGGGGAGTTGGGGCGCCGCCCCCTGTCATGCACAGAGCAGGG
>NW_005363836.1:3706687-3769166 GCF_000412655.1 Myotis brandtii | reverse complement strand
CCACTTCTTCTAACGCCACTTCTTCAAAATAGACTCGCCCAGGCCGAAAACCGACTTCTGTGCATGGGCCATGAAGTTTCAATCGCACTGTACGTGCGTGCCCACACATGGTATTTTGTGGAAGAGCCACACTCAAGGGGCCAAAGAGCCACATGTGGCTCCCGAGCCGCGGTTTGCGGACCACTGGTCTGAGGAAATGAGTTCTGAACTTGAACCGGAACGATGAGACGAAGTCAGTCTTAAGGACACCTGCACACCAAAGCAATCCGGGCAGAGAGATTAACAAGAGCAAATTCCTTGGAGGAGAAATAACTTGGTTACTTGGTGTACTCTAGGGCAGTGGTTCTCAACCTGTGGGTCACGACCCTTTGGGGGTCGAACGACCCTTTCACAGGGGTCGCCTAAGACATATATAATTACATATTGTTTTTGTGATTAATCATTATGCTTTAATTATGTTCAATTTGTAACAATGAAATTGGGGGTCACCACAACATGAGGAACTGTATTAAAGGGTTGGGGCATTAGGAAGGTTGAGAACCACTGCTCTAGAGCAAAGTGAAGATCACTGTGATTAGAGTGTAGTAAAAAGGGGACAGCGTAGGAATTTACTTCAAAGAAATAGACAGAAACTAGGATATTATAGGCTGTGAAAATGAGTTTTTCTTTACTCTAATTGCAATAGGAAACCATGGAAAGAAAGTGAAGAGATAGGACTTGATATAAAAACTCCATTTGTTTTGTTCTGTGGTGAAAGGTGCTAGGGGAGGTCATCAGGCGGACATGACTTCCAGTTGCTCGGAGAGCTGGATCCCTGGTTCCTTACCTACTCCCCAGCCCTTGAAATGTATGCTCTGTCTACCGTTCCCACAGCCAGAGCCATTTCAAGGATGCAGTCCTGAGAGAGCAATGTGTTGAAACCATCTGGATGATATATGCTACTGAACCCAATTAAAGGCTCTATTTAACCTTAAAGATTCTGATGGGTGGGTGCAGAGATCTCCTGGTCTTTTGGCTGCCACATACAAGCTTGGTTCCCTTGCTTATCAAGCCTTCCACCTAGCAATTTGGAGTGGTCTGCCTTTTTTGTCACTCTCTTCTTGCATTCTGTGTTTGGGAGCCAACAAATGGACTGTGCGGATAAGAGTGGTGAGCAAACAGGGAAAGAGAGAAATAATTGGGAGTTATTGAAGATGTCTAGGAGACTGATGATAGTGACTTGGACTAGAGTTATAGCAGTGGAGATGGTAGGAGCCAGTTGGACGCACAATATAGTTTAAAGATAAAGCTAATAGAAATTGCTGATGTATAAGATCAGGAATTGAGAGAAATTATGGCGATAATAAAATGTATGGTTATAAAAAAGACATTTTTATGGTTGTTGTCAGAGTGAGAATGCAGAAATCTAACTCCTACTGGCCTTGTGTCTGGGGAATGCTCTTGGAATCAGCTCTAAGTGCCTAAAGTTAAGGCCCAGGGCTCTAAATGAAGGGAATGCAATGTAAGTCACTTCAGAAGTTATTTCTCAGATTTTGTGCTCCAAAAAATATACATTTTTTCTGATTAGCTCAGAGAACATATGCTAGGGGAATGGGCAGTATTCTATTTGGTTCTAAGCAATTTAGCATAGTTGCATAATGTTTGGTGTTACTCGTTTGTATATGAGACATGTAACTCTATACAGGGGCAACCCACAAAAATCTGTACTGAACGTGTCATAAATGTGATTTACAGCCTTCTTCAAGCTATCCTTGTTAGTCTGATTCCTCCGGCCAATTATCCTCCTTACTGGGTTTACGCTGTTATCTATGTTATCAATACAGGGTGGGGGTGCTTTCTTCAGCCACAATAGTCTTTCAAAGCCCTCAACAGTGTTAATGCACTTTGGACTGAGCTCTCCCAGGGGTGAAAGGTCCCATAACTCTCAATCATGAGAAATAACATCTCTCCCTCTCTCTCTTTAGCGCTCTCTCTCTCTCTCTCTCTCTTCCTCTCTCACTCAAATTGCCCAAACATCTGCCCTTGTCAGTTAAGCTGATAAAAGTTCCTTAGAGGGCTTCTTTTGAATGGTGTTTTTCTTTTCTTTTCAACTTAAAAAAAAATCTCCTCATTTCCTTTCTTTTTTCTCCCTTCTCCTTTTTTCTTTCCCTAAATTATGCTCTCTTCCAATATGCTAGTTGGTCCCCAGCTGTGGGGTACATACATAAGTTGATCACGCATCTTGATAATCTCTTTTACTTTCCCAAGGAGCAAATCATACATTTCTGTTCTCAAAAGGAGTAGTGGAAATCCATGCACATTCTACATCTCTCAGGCTCTGTGGCATGCTATTGAAACTATTTAGCTTCACTTATAACCATGAGAGGTTAACTTGAATGCAGACAGATAGGGCAGGGGTCCAGGGGAAAACAAAGGCAGGTGGAACATAGGCAGGAGCAGACACAGCAGTTTGAGCAGCCTCACCACAGGAAACAACCAAGCAGAAATTATAAAATGTTTCTGGACCCAAAGCAGGAGGCATGGGAAAACAGGGAGGGCCTGCAGTCACAAGGGGTAGGAACGCATAGAAACAGAGAAAGTTCAGCACAGGGACAGAGAAAGAACACACAGAAACAGGGAAAGTTCAGGTCCGTTGCCAGGAAAGAACAACTGAGGGAATCAATCAGGTGACGACACCGGTAGACATAGAGCAGGCTTGTAGCAAATATATACCCCTGGACTACAAGGCTTTAATGGGCAGCCCGTTATTGGATCCCCCTCCACCTGTAGGGAGTCTGAACCTGCTTGTGATACATTTTCCACACTTTTGCTTAAATCTTCTGGTCCGCGGAGCTCATTCTTCGGCACTGCGAGGCACTGCCCTGGGAAAACACCTCAGCTCACCGTTCCTGTCATCAACCACATCTAGTCAATTGAGATTTTGCTGGTTTCTGAGACATGATGAGCAAGCAGGCCTAGTGGAGTGGGGGCAGAGGGAGTCATATTCAAGACATTAGTTCTAAAAGGTAACTCACTGATGAGCAGACACTCAGTGTCTTCAAGAGGAAGCACCACCCGTGTGCTCTTCACTAGACATTCTCAATCCTCCATGATGCATTTTCCAAAACATGTAACGTGCTCCTCAGGATATTTTCCAAAAGAAATAATTTCATGCTCAATGCCTTGGAAAATGCTGGGTTAAATAAGTTTCTTTTGTCTATCAATTATCAAAATTCTTAATAACTAAAGCACTTCTTTCATTTCCAAGTTTTTAGAACTCTCAGGTTATAAGAAAGATGACCACAAAGACTCTTTAAGAAATATCTTTTAATTGGACAACTTTCTATAACATTTATTGAACAAGTAAGAACTCTTCTTTCTTCAGCCACAATAGTGTTCTATTACGGGGGAAAGTGTTCTGCAGTTATTGAACCACCTATGGCTTTGGGGAGAGCTAACTTTGAAGCCACTCAAAAGAGCAATAGTGAGGACAATGGAAGTAACTGAGCCAACTGATTACTCTCTTCCTTGTGGGTAGGCACCATGAGTTTAAAATAAAAGAGTCTTTGCCCTAGAGATACATTATTTTACTTAAGACAATTTTTGAAAGTAATTTAACAGGAAGGGGTTCCACAAATGGAAAAAACAAACAAACATTGACCTTGAGTGAAAACAAGGTTTATGGACAGTTGGTAATTGCCCAAGCTTTCAGCTCTGACAATGGCTCCCTCTGATTTTGGTGCTGTTATTCTCTTATAGTAGGGAAATGGCTTAATTTCTTAGCCTCTCTGTATCCCTAATAAATTTACTGTGAAGTTAGTGAGAATTGTTCTCTTTATATGCTATTTTGAGAATTAAACTGTAGCATTGCAAAAGATTGTCCAGAAGCACAAATTCAACATTTATGAAGTTTATATACCCTAAAGGTCCTGGCTTCTTCTGGCCACTACTTATTGAGCTATCCTACAAAATTTCTTGTCCTGAGGACCAGCTGCTGATAAAGTACAGGAACAGGGCCAAATGTGTACTATAGCCATGTAAAAGAAGTGGATAGAACTAATAATATTATTGAATTTTCAAAAAGAATGCTTATAAAATAAAGCCTTAGGCAATGGGAAATGTAATAATAAGGGATAAAACTGTCATGCAATTGACTTTACAATGATTGCTTGCTCTATAGAGCAATACCATAGCCTATGACTCAGAGATTCTATTGGATCTAGGAAGATACCCTGACTTCCTCTTGTTGATATACTTTCTCATCCAGGAACACTTAGACTCCTGTAGACAATTGTGACCTTTATTTGATATTGGACCAGTCATTGTAAGGTTGTCTTGAGACAGTTGCATTCACTGCCTATAATGTCCAGTCAAAAGGTATGCAACAGTCTGACAGAGGTCAGAGGGGAGGGGAATGGGGAGACTGGATGAAAAATGGTGAAGAGATTAGCCAAAGAACATATACACATAGCCCATGGACACAGACACCAGTGTGGTGATGGCCAGCGGTGGGGTGGGGGGACTGGGTGGAGGTGGGTAAAGTGGGGAGGGGGTACATGGGGGACATCTGTAATAGTGTCAACAATAAAAATTTTAAAAAAATTCTATTTTTGTTTGCTTTATATACCAGACATATTTTTCTTAAAACAAGAAGAGTTCTTACTTGTTCAATAAATGTTGTAGAAAGTAACAAGCTAATAATAAGCACAATTTTTATGACATTTCAATTTCACTCGAGACAGTCAGGAACACACTGTATGCTCCTTCTAACCTCTCCTCTTTCTCATTCAAACTGGTGACTTACTATTGTCTTAGGATTGTGTTTTTGACCTGGAGCCTGTCCTTTGGACTTGTTGACTGATCCTGGTTTTCTGCCTTGGCCTCCGTGATCTGTGTTCCCTTTATTTCAGACTCCCTACTATGGTTCTTCCCATCTGGCCATCTCCTATAGGATAAATTAACCCAGAATGCAAACTCTAGCTTTGGTGCAATGAATGGACCCATCCTAATTCTTCACAGGTAGGGTCTAGGGAAATATTTCAGCTATGAGTAAAGAATCAGGCATTAAATAATATGATTTGTAGTTTGATATCACTTTTACAATTTCTTCCAAAATACTCCAACCAGTTTAAATTATGAATCAATATGTTCAAACTTATTTGTGTCTTTTTTTTAACACAACAAAGTAATTGGACTTAAAATGTGGGGCAGTGAAATATCCAAGAACAGAGATCTTTATTAAATTTTATTTTAATTCTATAAGCCAAGTGTACACAATTCATTTTATATATCAGGGAAAGTAGTAGTTAATCCTATTTCCCTTAAAGTTTTCAAAGTATGAACACCTATTCATCTTTTAAGAATGTCTTTGTATTCCTTTCTGTAACCATTCCATCTCTAGCCTCACTGAAGCTAGAACATTCTTACACCTCATCACCTCTGATACTCTCTGAACATGTTTATTAACTTATCTGCTACTCATCCCACTTCAGGGGATATAGTCTTGAAGCTATGGCCATCTCTGATGTTTTTCTATATCTGGAGGGTCTGATACAAAAAAGATGCTAAATAAGTTTTGAATAATAAAATTTTGAGGGCATTGAAGATCAGTCAGAAAAATATTTTAAGATTAAATTTACCTTTTACTACCTATCAATCACACCCGTTGACCTCAACTCAGCTTGCCACTATGCAATTTCTGATTTTACTATTGTTCTTCTATTCCAACTGTTCTATAACTGCTCCTTGTGTTCTGATAAGATTTGAATCTATATCAAATCTCTTCATTGTCTAAATTTACTCTATGAAGAAAAACTCAAGTTTTAGATTATATACTTGGTATTTTTAGAAAAGTCTGGCATTTTGAGACTTATCATGAGGAAGATGGTTCTGAAGCCTAGAACTGATTGAAGTATTAGTTGAAGTATTGGCTTTGAAACTTTGAAGACCTTTTAAAAGATTTTATTCAGAAGTTTAATTTCTAGCAAGTTTTAAGGAATATAACTCTTGTATACAAATGAATATACTTAAGAACATGTCCCAAAGCTGTAAATATTATTTCATATAATAAATGACATGTTTGTTAGGGTAAACCACTGGTGCAAAAAGCATTTACAAAAATAATTATAGTCTTATAGCTTTCACAAGTACAGTTTGGGGAAGAAATTACTTCATATCAGTCTATTTAAAAATCTGAATTTTTTGTTAATATAATATGGTTCCACCCTAATAAAGTATCTGATATGACTCTAAGCTTGACTTTGATAATGAAATGTGGTTTTAATTCAGGGCCAAGCATTTACTTGCCAAGAGACTCTCCATATGTCTCTCTGTCTTCTATAATGACTAGTCATGTTCCAAATAGTTGTTATGTTAGTCTGTCCCAGAGTGAGGACAATGTGTACATGTAATGCTGGGTGATGTTTGTTATTGCAGCATAGCCTGTCCTGATTGATATTGCAAGAATATGACAGAAGTAATTATTTTTGGTGAAAATCAGGAGTTCTCTTTTGAATAAGTTAAGTCCAAATTACTTGTGTATGGAGGTCCAGTCAAATCATAATTCTTTAGTAAAAGTGACACTGATTGTAAATGTAATGGGATTTGTCCATTTTTAATTTTAGAGACTTGGACTACTTAGGTTTATTAGGAAGGATCTGGAATTGCTTGTCCATGTAAATGTAAGATGAGAAGACTCTCAGAAACTATTTGATATTGATAATGAGCATCTCAATTTTTACATTTCAGCTTTATTGTATGATTTTAGCATGCACATTAATTCAAATCACATGTGAATAGACATACTGCCTGTTCAGCAATTTTCCAAGAAATCCTTCAATGCTTTTAAGCAATAGGGTTTTTGAAATTGTTTTCAAGTTCAGTTATTTAATATTCTATTTACATGTAATTTTTAGTTCCCATTTATTTGTTTATTTGATGACAGAGCATGAAGGGAGCCTTTTATTGAGCTCAATGGTAATTTGGTCAAAATAATATATAATTTGGATGCACTGTCTCTGAACATTTTTCTAGGAAGTGGAAAGGGGCCAATATTTCCAGAACTGTGCAAACATAAAGTTTGATCAAAGGGATCTAATGTGGAAAGACTGGACTCTAGAATTCAAATATCTGGACAAAAATATTGGTGTTTTGGTGGAAGGATAGCAAGTGCACACAATAAAGTATTTGGGAGCCTCTAATTTCACCCTGATGCACTGAATTTCCCACCTCATTTCCCCCGTTGCATCCAAGCTCTCAACATTTCTTCTCTTCGTCTTTCCAGTGCATTATACCCTCACATTTCTATTCTTATGCTTACGCTTTTATTATTCACAGAATGGTTATTTCCTCTGTTCTTTCTCCACTTCTTAAACTTCAAATTCTGTTCAAAATTTTTCCTCCTCCATGCTGGTGCTAATGTCTCAGAGAATTTACTTCAACTTCCTAGTTCCATAGTGTTTCTTTCATTTAGTTTTTAAGCTTCTTTGAATACAGGAAGTCCACCTACTCACCTTTGCATTCTCTGTTCTTTGAAAGAGCCATCATAATGTTCTATACATACATATAGGTGCTCAATAAATGTTTATTGAATTGAAATAGTCATAACAATATTTAAAAGTCATTTTTCTGTAAAAAAAAATATCTTATCTAAAGGACCTGGAGCTTAGCTACTCTTGCATATTCTTTGTCCTAAATGTCATTCACTAGTTCATGTGCGGGAATAGAAGCAGAAAATTCTGTTTTCTATATCTGTATAATATTTTACACTTTTCAACATGCTGTCATATACATACTCGCTTCTGAGACTCAAAGCACTTCTGGAGGTGGGAAGAGCAAATGTTTTTACTCTTAGGTGTGATATGAGAAAACTGAGAAGATTGGCTTGCTGATGTTCTCACCACTGGTCAACAGCCTCATCAGAACTCACATTCCGGTCTCCTGACTGGTTGAGTAGTGTCCTTTGCGCCTTCCTTTATCACATATCATTCAACTACAAGAATTTCTTGTAGCTCCAGTACATTCTCAGTCAAGGAAAGGACTCACTAGTCCACAGAGATTTACTGGACAGAGTGAATTGCCTGTACCTGATCTGTGGTTGCAGAGGGAAGTTCTTCTTACTACCGTCTTGGGGAGCATGTTTCCTTTAAAAAGTATAGATGTGTTGATTGGTTTTGCTTGCTAATGCACAGGGATGCCAGGTCAATGGTTTAACTTGATCAACATCTCACATCAGTGAAATTATTTTATCTCAACATCACTTGAATCTTTCCATAAAAGATAACTTGTTTGATTGAGGCATTTGATCCAAATGAATGAAGAAATTGTTGAAGAAACTGTATGGCTAACTGAAGACTTAATAAATTCAAATGTGAATTTTTTTAAAAAGAAAGTAGAAATAGATTGAAAGCAGAAATTTAGTTAACAAATTACTAAGCTCCTGTGGTATCCTGGGAAGTAGTACACATTGGTAAAATCTACATTCACTTTATGCTTATAAAACTAAATGAGAAGATATTTAACTCTAAAACGTTAAAATTATTTTCAGCATGATTTATAAACTAGTATATTGCATTTACTCTATTATTTATATTAAACAAATGTAGATTAGAAAAATAATAAGAAGATTCCATCCACTCTATCAGCATTTTTATTAATTACATATTTATAGTGGTATTGCTGAATCTTTAATCAAAGCTAGCTAGTCCAGAATAATTTATTTTAATTTCTTTGGTGAAGATTTTCATATTGCTTCTGTAAATCAGCGTGCTCAATTATCCAAAATTTGTTCTAGCCCTCGAATTATTTCTTAGGCAGGCCATCCCTACCAATTGGTCAGGAAGGAGTGGGATAGAGGGAGTGATAGATTTATTGTATAAATTATATTATTGTGCATTCAAGGATTTCAGCTTTGGTGTGGGGTAAATTATGTATGAGTCAGTGTATTTATGTGTGGATTATCTTCAAAGTAAGATTAATATGTTGCACATCTAAAGAAGCAGTAAAAGTTGAGGAAAGGATCGACACAGGATTACACCACAAACTGCAGAAATGAACACACACAACCAGATGGGGAGTAAACTATTCACTATTTAAAAAGAAAGCATCAACAATATGTCCAAGAATTATTTGAAAATATCTTTAACTTGTAAAGTCCACAATGATTTATAATTCCCTTAGATAAACATTGCTTATTAGATGATTCTCAGAACTGAATAGCATATTAATATATTTTTTCCAATTTACATGTGTGGAAATTCAAGTTTTTAAAGGTTGACTAATAACACACATCTAGTGAATCCAAGCCCATAATATAGGTTTTATGGTTCCCTATCAAGGCTCTTTGCACCATATTATACACTTTTACATGAATACCCATTATTTAATGTGTACTGAGACACCAAGAAAATCATTGTTTACATGACTGAATAATTTTTAATCTAATTAGGTTGCCACAAAAGAAGGAGCACACACATTTACAGAATCCTTGACACATGGGAGACAGTCAAGAGGTGTGACTGAATGAAAGAGCTAAATGCCCAATTAACAAAAGGCAATTAATATTATAATCATTAAGGCAAGGCTAGCTGAAATATCCTTAATGATAGGAGTGAGAAAACAGCATGTAAACAATTTGGGTGTCTATGAAGAGGAGGGAAGGTGGTCCCTCCAGGAATACTCTGCCACTTTACCAATGCACAGGGACCTCGTTTTAATTCAGGGAATGACTAGTAGAATAGCTTGGCTGTAGCAGAAACTTTGTAAGAGAGTAATGAGGGTAGAAATAAGGAGCAGAGATGGATAGAAGGGTAAGAGTTAGACTGAAAAATTAATATGGGACTGGATGTGAAGAGCATTTAAGTTTAAATTTGATGCTGTAGAAAATACATAACTTTGAAAGTGTTTTAAGTTTGTTTAATTTTTGGTAAAGTCCAAGTAAAATAGATTTTAATCCAAACAGCTTCAGATTAAGGTTAAAAAAAAAATAGATCTGTTTTTGAAAATCAAATTTATTGTAGTACAATTTATGTCCGACAGAGGGCGTCTTTTTAGAATGAACAATTTGATGAGTTTTGACAGATCTACAAACTTGTTAAACTACCACACCAGTAAAGATATAAAACGTTTCCATCACACCACTGTGTCCACAAAATAAATTATGGATGCTATTTGACTCCATCACTATTTAGTTATTCAATCCTCCATTTGTCACTAACTTTTCTAGACTGTTACTAAACTATATACTATCTCTGACTATCTCAGCATTGTTATATGGGAAAAATCCAACAATGAAAGTATAAACTTTTTGAAAATTGTGAAATGTAATGAAAATGTAAGGATTTATATATACAGTTACAAAAAGACTAATAGGACTATGAAATGTAGGATGAACTCAAAGAACAACTAGAAGTACAAAAAACATCAGAAAACGTATTGTATTATTACAGGTGTGATTTGACTTGTGCAGGTACTAAGACTGGGGGCATAGATTCCTGATGTGAAGGTCCAGAGAAGGACCAGATTTACCCACGGACTCCAGGCTTTCTCATTGGTCCTTCCATTTCAGCCTCATATGGCATTGGCTTACAGACCATATCCTCAGCAAAATTACAGGTTATTTAAGGTCAGGAATCATTGAGCCTGCTCAAAGTTAGACAACAACAATGTCTAATTCATGAATGGAGAGAGTCTGCACACACCAACTTCAATGCATCATCCTACTCCTGAAGGATTTTTCTAAAATATAACCCGATTCCTTTGTTCCCCAAATTAAACCTTTTAAGGCTCCACATGGCATTTAGATTAACCCAAAATTCCTTAGTATGATGAGTAGGATTATTGAAAATTTGATGCTTGCTTATTTCTTCAGACTCCTCTCTCGTCATGCTCTACCTAGTCTATCATAATTCTCATTCTTCCTCCATCATGTCTTGCAAACTTTAATAATATACAATACCTCTTCTCAATGAGCCTAAACTCAGGATGTTTCTCAGACATTTCAGTATATACCATCAGACTGATCAGAGATGCATGAGCTTTAGAAATGGAAAAATATGACTTTGACTCCTTTCCTGTCTTTAACTAACTGTGGGGCCTGATAATGAATCTCAATAAGCCTAAGTTTCCATATCTATACTAATAAAAGCCTATGTGGTCGTCACTTCCTCACACCATGAGGCCCTCATGCCATAACAATACATCACCAGGAGGCTGCATGTGCAGTGGGCACACATGGGTGGGTGGGGCTGCGTGCACAGTGGGGCTATGTGGGCGGCGAGGTGCGTGTGGGTGGGCAGGGACTTAATGCTGTGTACACAGCGTGGAGGCGGGACCCCGGCTCTGGCCTACCTCTTTGGAGCAATCCATCGAGGAGCCCCAGATGGGTGGGTGGGGCCTACCTCTTTGGAGAGATCGATTGCGGGGCTCCCGCACTGTGAGAGGGCACAGGCCAGTCTGGGGAACCCCCCACCCCGCCCATGAGTGTATGAATTTCATGTACTGGGCCTCTAGTTTATAAAATAAAAATGGGATAATAGTACTAATCTGTGTTTTCTGTGAAGATTAAGTGAAGTAGCAGAATATCTAAGAGCAAGGAATCTGGACCAAGGCAATTTTGGTCTTTTTCTAGCTCTACTAAACATGAGCTATATGATCTTGGGAAAGTTACTTAATTTGTTGTGCCTCAGTTTCCTCATAGACAGGGATAAAATCTACCTTACAGAATTTTTGTTGATATTGATTAATTGACATGGATAAAACACTAAGAAGAATGCCCAGCATATAGCATTCAATTGGTGATATATGTAATCTACCATTATCACT
Organism: Myotis brandtii; assembly: GCF_000412655.1. Lineage (NCBI taxonomy): Eukaryota > Metazoa > Chordata > Mammalia > Chiroptera > Vespertilionidae > Myotis > Myotis brandtii. The sequence continues at coordinate 3,757,367 of NW_005363836.1, read as the reverse complement.
ATTTTAATTTATTAAAATAGAAATATTGAGATGCAAGTTATCACAACCTCTCTCCCCTTCCCTACTCCATTCCACCTTCAAAGGAATATGTCTTCTGCATATTGTCTTTGCCTTCTGCAACTCACAGTGATCAGAGCTCATTCATGCTGTGAAGAATATGGCTAATGGACTGATTCACCTCAGAAAAGCAGAGTGAGAAATAAAACCTCACTTCCTAGGGCTCAGATTGCTTTCTCAGCAAGAAGGGTCCTTCACAGAGACTGTGGATTCATAGGGACAGTGCTCTTAGAGAGTCTGGGTCAGCAGGCAGGGAAGGGCAGGAGTCCAGGTAATCACCTTTATCCCAAACAGCCTGTGTCTAGAATAACACAGGGAGATAGGAAATGGAGGGAGGGACAATATGGTAGTGAGACAGCAGCAGAGAGAGAATGAGGAGACTTTTAGTAGCTTCCTAGATTGGGAAACTTTGTGGAACAAGAGAGCCATCTAAAAGGATGCATTAAAACTTCCTTCTATGAGGTGCCATGTAAAACTCTCATGCCTCTCCTTTAAAGAAACTTTCAGGAAAGATCTGTATCATTCTAAAAACATATGGAGTCAGATTATTATTTCTTAGAATGGGATGTGGTATAGAGTGTGGATCATGTTGAATTATAGCAATTACTATCATTTGCAGACATATTGAATTATGTGCAGTTTCCTGAAATTTGATGTTTTCTTTATATCTTTGTGCATTTTATCTCTTCAACCTACAATACTCTCCTTTTTATCTCATACTAGAGGCCCAATGCACAAATTTCATGCAAGAGTAGGCCTTCCTTTTCCCAGCTGCCAGCACCAGCTTCCCTCTGGCACCCAGGACCCGGGCTTCCCTTGCAGCCCCAGCTTCATCCGGAAGGTCATCCAGAAGGACATCTGGTCTAATTAACATATTATGCTTTTATTATTATAGATATTTATAAATTTTCAACATCCTTTAAGACCTATCTAAAGCAACTTTTTCTCCTTGGAATTGATAAGTTCCTCCTTTTCCCCTCAACACTTTTTTATATACCAGTATTTCTCTCTTTTTCAGAATTTCTCTAACTCATTGCAGCCATAAATACCAGCCTTGCTCAACTACATGTAATGCTTGTGTGTGTTACGGGAAGAACAGTCTAGAAACAGTTGACCCTTTTAACAATTTATGCTTCTTTCTGCTTGATAACAAGACTCTAACAGGCTGTTTATCCTGTGTGAATAGTTATTTTTCCCTCTGAGTGTGTTGGATTCATAAGAGCTGATTCCTGGGAACATTGTCCCAGTCTTTTAGTTTTCTAGGGCTCCCTTTCAGGACCCATGGCAACCTCTGACTTGCAGAACATGTATAGGAGTAACTGAATTCTACAATATTGTTTGTGGGCAATTCTTGGGTAAAGGGTAACAAAGTCAATGACAATAGAGACTCTTTCAGCTATGCCAGGCCAAATAACCAAAGAAGCCTAGGTCTTCGAAGTAACAGGCTAGCCTTGACTCCCTAGTCAACATAATTTTAGATAATTAAAGTGCTTTTTGATTATTTCTTGGCTAGCCAAGAAGTTATCTGCTCCTTGACCAGACATGTATATAGAGTAGAGTAACAATATATTCTTGTTTGCTTGGAACATTTTGGTTTATGTTTGTTGAACAGGAGTGTATTCTGAATAAGCACCTTTTTCGACTTTTAATGTGACATGATTTGTACAATACATTATGTGGTCACACTATATCAATACCAGTGATAAAGAATATCAATCATTCTTCCAAATAGGGCAGAATGATTGTGTAGTTGCCCTAATGAGTACATGGTATCTCTTCTATTGTCTTGGTCTTGGCCCTCTTGGCTTCTGGATTAGTAGAGAACCACGGGTGTTATTCACATCCTTCCTTTTTCTAGTCATTGGCTTAGCTATCTTCAAGCATCTTCTAAGCATGGCCAGTGAATGGCATCACAGGCCTAATGGATAAAAATTATATCAGTGGCTGAGAGACTGGGGTATTACACATGAGTGTAGCCCAAGAATTAAGAGTAATTTTGTATAAAACTAATTCTCCTTAATCTGGCCCCCCATAGAAGAAAATGGCCTTTAGCAAAACCAAAAGGTAAAGTAATCAATCCTCCCTTGGTTTGGAAGTGGCTGTGTAGAGCTGTAAGCTACTGGTATGATAGACAGTTTTTCTGTTGCCGAATGGGGAATTCTCTAAAATCCCTTGGTAATGTTAGGGAAAGGGCTGGTATTTAGGCATCAATTAATAATCACACAGTAAGGTAGAATGGAAAGTCAAGATTCTGTCCTGTCATATGCTGCTGCTACTATAAGGCAGTTCCTGATCATGACAAAAGAGGAATTGGTTTATTCCCAATTATGAAGCTTAAAAGTCTCAAGGCCCAAAGGCCAGGTTCCCTTTACCATGATCTGATGCCTGAACTGTTATATTCATGTCCTTCAATAATAAATTTGACATACATCCTGTTTAGATGGCCTTTTTATTTTAGTTGCCACAAAAAGGTCAAGTCTGTCATCTTCCATCTTCTTCTAGATCCCAATCTCCAAAAGACTCTATATTCCCACTTTTGACATCATTTTTCTCCAACTTCTGAAATCATCATGCATTTGTCCTCTGCAATGCATACTGATGAGAGAAATCTCTTCTGTCTTCACCCTTTTGCTCTATCAGGAATCTGACTGTCACCTGAGAATACTACTTTCCTGGAAGCCATTTCAAGTGGTGGCTGCTTTCTTTTCCACTCTCTTTGTCCAGCTCAGGCTGGAGGAGGGCAAAGGGTAGGTTGTTCTCCTTTTTGTCCTAGCTGCTTTCAGTGTTTTCTCATACCTAAGACCTCAAGCTTTGAATCCCGTGCCATAAAACTATGCCAACCAAAACAGTTTCTTGTAATCATCATCTAATCCTCTTTCATGAAGACATTATCTACAGATTCATAGATATTTTCCTTAACGCCATTATCATAATTTTGGATGCTATTATCAACTATGTGGATTATCCTTTAAGACTCTGGACTTTCATTTCTTTGAACTTTCCTCCACTAATTATCTTAATTTTCATCTACATTAGCTACTCACTTCTTCTATTGGCAGAAACTAGACATAACCTCAATTTCAAGCATTCAATTCTCTCTTCATGATCTTTTATCCTTTCAACTAATTCTTTCTAGTATCCACAACACCAGGAATGAATAATTTTATTTCATGAGGGCATAGATTCATTGATTTTTATCATCTTTTCTGTCCCCCTCACCTCATCATGTTTTGACTACCCTCTGCTTTGAATTTAAATACCATGAACAAATACTATAATCATTGTCTTATATATACTCCCAAATCTCTTGCTCCTTTCTTGCTTAATCATATCTACCTATCACAATCATAACCTTCTTTAATTGAAAATTGCTATCTTATAACTGAATGTTTTCCCAGAAAAACACACAACCATAACCATGCTGAGTGGTTCCATTTTAAATTCAATATCACTAACCTAAAGAAGACTCTTAAGGCTAACAATTATACCCTATTTTTTTAGTGCATTCACCCTTAGCTCTCTTATAGTGTTATTTAATATAATTTCCTCTCTTTTCAAACCATTAGCAAACACTTCTTCATTCTTAATCTCAGTTAAGACCTTGATTCCTATTTCATTGAGAAGATTTAATCAATCAGAAGAGAATTTCAATAAACTCCTACCAATGGCTCTAACCATCCATCTGGAACAACCTTCAATGACTACGGTAGAAGTGCTGTCCTCTGAAGAAGGGCCAACCCTTCTATCTATATGATAGATTTCCTCTCATCTTTGTTGGTCTAATATAAGATACTAGAGGCCCGGTGCATGAAATTTGTGCACTGGGGTGGGGGGTGTCCCTCAGCCCGGCCTACACACTCTCCAATCTGGAACCCCTTAGGGGATGTCCAACTGCCAGTTTAGGCTCAATATCTGCGGGCTCAGGCCTAAACCGGCAGTCAGACATCCCTTTCACAATCAGGACTGCTGGCTCCCAATCACTTGCCTGCCTGCCTGCCTGATTGCCCCTAACCGCTTCTGTCTGCCAGCGTGATCGCCCCCTAACCACTCCCCTGCCAGCCTGATTGATGCCTAACTGCTCTCCTGCCAGCCCGATTGCCCCCAACTGCCCTCCCCTGCTGGCGTGGTCCCCCCTAACTGCCCTCCCCTGCAGGCCTGGTCCCCCCCAACTGCCCTCCCTCCCCTGCAGACCTGGTCACCCCCAACTGCCCTGCCCTTCTGGCCCAGTCACCCCCAACTGCCCACCCCTGCAGGCCTGGTCGCCCCCAACTGCCCTCCCCTGGTGGCAAGTTTGTGCCCACATGGGGGTGGCCATCTTGTGCAAGGGTGTGATGGTCAATTTGCATATTACCTCTTTATTTTATAGGATTGCTGTAGCGTTGTCCCTTTATCCTGAATATTCATATCTCCTCACCTTTCCACACCCCTCAACTTTACCAGATATTTCTTATATGCACAAAGTCTATTATTTTCCAAACTTTCTAAGCCATTTTAATTTCTAGATACTTTCTTTCTTTCCCTTTATAGCAAAATTGTTCATAAGAGTTGTGCATATTCACTCTCTTCCTTTACTTCTCAGCCATTATCACTTGAAACCAATTCAATTAGGCTTTTACTTTTGCCCCTCCACTGAAACTACTCTTGTCAAGATCATCAATGACATTCACATTGCTAATTCCAGCGGTTAGTTGTTAGTCCTCAGCCAATTTAAATCATTAGCAGTATTTGTAACAACTGATTACTCTCTCCTTCATTAAACACTTTATTCAGTTGGCTTTTAGGATCAGTTATACCACTAGTTTTCCCCCTACTTCATTGGTTGTTTCTTCTTGGTCTTCTTTGCTATAGACTTTTCATCTTTTTGTTGTCTCTACATTACAATGCACCCTCTTGGTCCTTGAATCTTTTTCTATTCATACTGAGTATTCTGTTATTGCTTATTGGCATGATAATTATAGGACTTTATAAATCCTTGCTCCAATTCATTATATTCAGAGCAGGTATAGAAATCCTACTGAACTGTATGATTGTGTTATCTTTCTACTCAAAACACTCCAGTTGGCTTCCCATTTCACTCAGGATAAATGTCCTTACAAATGCCTTTGCACACTCATTACTTCTCTAATTTTCATCTCCTACTCCTCTACCCCACCTTTATTCATCTTGGTATTTATTGTTCCTCTGCCTGGAAATTTCTTCCATCAGATACCCATATGGTTCCTCATTTACCCCTTATAACTATTTACTTAAATATTATCTCCACTAGGCAACTTCCTCAATACTTCTTATTCCTCTTCCTATGTCACACATTACATATTTCACAAATTTTTATTTATTGTAATAATTTTCTTGTACTAGGACATAAGGATCAGGCAGGCAAAGGTACCTATTTTTTTTCACAGATGTTTATCCCCAGCACCTCTATAAATGTTTGATGATCAAATGAACAAATAGGAGGTGTATACCCTCGCAAAATGATGCCTAAGTAAGATTACTCTTGAGGCTTCTTTTATTTTTGTTTGATTCTAGGTAGACTGGAGAATTACGTACAGCTCTTCCATAATGAGATAAATTTGTCTTAGGTTTAAAGAATAACTTCTGATCCTTCAGGGTGGTAGAAATCATACAATTGTTAAAGTATTAACATTACTAAATAATGTTAGTTGCTTTATCTGGGGAGTTCAGAGTGAAGGAATTCAAGGCCAAAAAGGGGGGAGGGATTTAAAAAAAAGAAGTAAGTTTCTGTGTAAGTCAATAGGATAAAAAACATTTTTTAAGTGTTTATAACTGGAAGTATGAAAGGCTATAGCACACATTTGGGGGAAGTTCCAACGCCTATTTTTATCACATTTTTTAAGACTGTCATAAAAAAAAACTTTGGCATGTAGTGTAATTTTGATTTGTATGTTTATAATCTACGTTCATATGAAGCCTATATAAAAATATAAAATATACTTTAACCACACAAATTTACATTTTAATTAAAAATTAGTATAATTAATGCTAATTTTAATTCTTTATTATAAGATATTTATGCGTAGGATGAAAGGTAGGGGGTATTTACAGTAAATATTTGCTTTTTTAGAAGTAAAAGTGATAAAGGCTAAACGTCTAGTTTCTGAGTAGTAATTTTTAATAGAATATATACTATCCAGACTGGTCCAAATGACTGGTCAAAAAATGAATACATTTCATAAAACAAAAGAGTAGTTTATTCAATATTATAATAAGCTACCATTAAATTTGAATAGAAAATAAAAATCTCATAATAGTTTGTCACTGATGGAAGGAAGAAAGACAAAGTACAATTAGACATGACAGTAAAGTTAATATATTCCAAAACCACCCAACATTTACCTAAAAAATGAATGGGCTTATTGGACCCAAGAAGTTAAGGGGAAAATTAAATGTAAAGTCTCTTAGCAGGATAGTGGGCACCACACAAACCTTATGTTGATGAGTTATATCTAGGATACTATTGATGTTTAAGGAGATTTCTTATAGCTTCCACCTAATAGTATTGTTAGTGAATTTGTATTTTATTATTATTGTATTATGTGAGTATTAGCTATTCTTCACTCTTACCTGACACTCTTTAAGGTGAGAAAAGAAATTTGGTGAGGCTTGGACAGAAACACAAGGTTGTAACTTGTATGGTTTCCAAGGAATTCTTGTGCTTGGTAAGAGGGAAGGCAACGTCAGCCCTCTGTCCTTAAAGGGAAAGATGTGTAAGGATAACTGCTAATGCCTAGGCCTTGGCTTATTTAGGATTCAAGTCATTGGGATACACTGGATCACATGAATTCTTTTATCTCTCTTACTTTTAACAGCTCTCCTCATTTAAATAGTCTAACCAAATCTCCACAATTCAGACATCTATTTAGATACCATCTCTGGCTCTCCTCTTCCCTGTTTCTGGACTGGAGTTTTCCCCCTCGTTTGTGCTCGCACAGCAACCTGCTTGCTCCTCATCGCTTTTCACACTTATTAATAGTATGTTGTTGTTGTTTGCTTGTATCTCACCAAACTATGAACTCATGAATTTTTTGAAGCACCAACTTTTCAACTTTAGATTCCTAGAGAGAAGTATAGTACCCAGACCATTGGGGAGTGAATATTTATCCTCCTCTTACTGTCTGGCACTGGACTAAGTATCTTACACATATTATTTCCTTTGATTCTCACAACAAATTTGGGGAGAAATTACTATTATCATGTCCATTGTAAAGTTAAGAAAACTAGGGTTTGAGTGGTTTGTCCAACATCATGCACATAGACAATGACAAAACAAACACTAGATTTCAAGTCTTTTAGAAATTCTTAAAATAGTCTCAACCACATTGCTATATTGAAGTGATTATTGAATGAATTCTTCAACTGTGAGGGCCAAGGAGAGTTGGCACTCATAGACTATAGATCTCATTTTCATGTATTCCTAAACATAAGCTTACCACTTCCTAACAGTTTTGGAAAGTTGTGCATTTAATGGGGAATGTTGGGAAAGTTTTCACTTTATAACCTAAAGCCTGGAGTAGGGCAAAGAGGACTCCTGGTGAAGAACCTAATCTGAAGTATTCAGAAGAAAAATCTGTTTTCCCTTTTGGAATAAAGTTTTCAGTTTCAAAGCAAGAAGGAACATAGAATTATATCTACAAGAGTTTGAACTTCAGCTTCCAAACTCTACTTTCTTGATGGATAAAAAAAAGAATGAAAGATAAAGCTATGTCTCATGTTTTCAAGTTTTATGTTTAATAAAAATCAAATAAATTCTGCCAAATGGGTGAGTGGGAGTCAGATGTATAATTAAACTTCCTTCTGGAACGCATGCCTCTCAGAGATCAAATGGCTAGCATCAAATTGGTCTTTCCAAATGTGATCTATTGCCTCATGGAAAGCTGTCAATAGTTTTCACCATGGAAATGTTACAGAATATACTTTTTAAAGTAAATTTCTAACTCATTTCAGAATCTAAGCACAGATACAGAGAAAGAGAAATATAAATAATATATTGTACAAGTAGTGTCTCTGGCTTTATGTAGATTGCATATTGGGCTTCTTTTAGACTTTATGTCATATATGAGTTATTCCTAAGGTTTCTCCTCTTGAACCTCTGTCAATACTGATTTGCAATAAGTGGGTGGGTTTAGCCATGTGATGAATGACATTTTATATAAAAACACTGGGTATTTGAGTTTGCCCTTTCATAACATCTGAAAAAAAAAGGGTGGCTGTTATGGGCATCAGGAGATATTCACAGCCAGAAAAGAGGAGGTGAAGATTCAACATTACCTTTAAATACCATTCCATATAGACAGCTCACACTGTTAGAAAGAGGTAAATAGCATTTCAATTACAGGGAAGAAAATGTTTACACAAACACTCCCTTCAATACTGAAGCCCAAAACAAATTCTATTTTATAGATTAAATCTATAGTAATGATTCTAATTCATTAGATATAATTAAATAGCTATTTTCAAAATCAATGTATAAAAACAGTATTTTAAATGCCATACATGTTTGTGGCATTTTCTATTTATAATTTTTTTTTAAAAAAAGGAGAAGTGATGCAACAAACAGTTATTTTTTCTTTCAAAGTGTCAAGTTGCAGTTGATCTTTTCCAATGTTTTTAATGAGCAAAAGCAGTTCCCATGGGCAGCACGAGGGGAGAAACAGTTCTATTGTTTGAAATAATATTTGGAGGCTTGAGTTTCCAGCTTTTCTCCATACATAGATACTATTTTATTCTGAATCTGATTACTGATCTTTGTTGTGCACTCTTTCTAAGTGAAATTAACTGTAATCTTGTCCCCTGGGTAAACATAGCCTGCCTCAATAGTTAGTACAATTTTAAAGACATGATGATTAAATCCCTCTATGCTGAAGTGAACAACTCTTATGTTTATTGTGTCTTGGAAGTCATAATGAACTCAGTTCCTATGTTTGTGGAAAACGATCCTTCCTCTTTTTCAGTGAATGGCGCCACCCTATACTAGTGTTCTCAGTGTACTAATGTGACAACGACTTGGCCTCCTTTTGAGTTTTCAACTGGGAGAAAGGTTATTTCTCCTGCTTCACGACCAGTGCAGGATTACTGCATGCTGAGCACATTTTCTGTAGTTCTCTCCCTTGAGGTCAATAGTGGTTGAAGGGGTCTTAGGGCAGAACTTAAAGCTCATTGTGGGCATGGAAGTCTTAGTGTCTTCAGGTTGTTGGGTTTTGTGTAAGGGAAAAGTTGTTCTCTCTACTAAGCAAGGGTCATTAGTGGTATCATGGGGGAGTTCCTGTGGCTCTGTTTCCCTGAATCTTGCCCCTGGATAAAAGAAAGATACAGAGTGTAGCTTCACAGTTGGAATGTGGGGTTGGGGATTCATATACTTCATCCCTGTCATCAACATGCTTAGGCCAGACACTGAACTTGCTCAATAGACTGTAAATATTCAGAGTTTCTTATGAAATAAAATATCTATGGTTTAAAACAATTTTTTGTGATTGTATTTTATAGTAATAAACTTCCTATGTTTTCTTTAGTAATATTAATATTTATATGGAAGTAGTTTAGGATAGTGTTAAAGAAGTTATTGTTGCAACACTGGTTTTAGCCATGAATAATTTTGGAGGTGCAAATCATCTTTTGTAACCAACAGGCCATATATTTGGTTCACATTTAATAATAAGAACAATGATGACAGCAATAATAAAAGCAACAATAATGATTAGTTAGGAATTCAATACAAGTATTAACTACAGATAGACAATCTTATCCAGTCAATTTTGAAAAATTGGGATGTTTGTCACAATGTTTGGAGTTCTGACATAGTTGCAAAAAAGTTAATTCCTTTTGACTTTTGCTAGTTAGTATTAAACTTATGAGGCATGAAATCATCTAATTCTCGATAATAGGTTTTCTATAGAGTTCCCAGTAGTAAACATTTATGCTTGAAACATATGTGCCTAGATCTCACAAACCACAGGAACATTTATTTACAAAAATGGATACAGTCTTCCCCTTTTAGTGCTTAGGAACAAATAATTTTTAGAAAGACAGGGGAAAATGGGCCATAAATTTGCCCACATCTTTTGTGAAGGCTCAACAAATCAACTGAGTTAAAGCCTAGGATATATTACATTTGCATATTTATATATCTAAACTTTTGGCAATTGCTACTTTTCCCTCATCTCCATTTTATTCCAGTTTTCTGCATTATTTTTTTTCTATTGAAGAGATATGTTTTATTTTTGTCATCAAGGGGAGAGGTACAGGATGCCTAATAAGATCAAACTGAGATGAAAAATTATCCCATCTCATAGTATGAAAAGACCAGTTTTAACATATCAAGCTTCATGAAAGGCAGCGGAAAAAAAATGGATATTGGACACTGAACTGTCAGTAACTTTTTTTCAGTCTTATTTTCATCTGATGTTTCAGAGTATAGCCAGACCCTTATGAAACGATTCTAGCTTGAAATCTTGAAATTGTTAGACTCAAAGGAGAGTATATCACTGCATTTTAGCACACCTCATGATTTTTTTGAACATGCTGACCACTTATAGAAAATAGTTGGCTCCCAATTTTTTCTTTTTCTTCTGGTTTTCAAAACACATCATTTTTACCTTCTTTCCAGATTATTCTGTTTTCATGAATTGCTAATAGCTTGCAATTTCCACTTTAAGCATCTACATTAGTCTGAATTTATATTTAGTAATATTTATTTATTGTCTCAGATTTTAGAGGTAGTACATTTTCTGCAGAAAATTTAGAACATATAATAAAATACAAAGATTAAAATAAAAATCATTTACATTCTGTAAATCCAAAGATGACCATGATGTTTGTACATAACACACACACACACACACACACACACACACACACACACAAACACACACACATATAAAACAACCACTCTACCATACACACATGTATATACATAAAATAAGAACTATATTGTAAAGTAACATTAGAGTTATTCATATTTTCCTTTAACATCTCCTGCAAAGTGGGGAATATTTGCTGTAAATTCTTCCTGCACATTAGAATCACCTGAGGAGATATAAAAGAGTTGTTGTTTTTTTAATTCCTGCATTTCAGCTTTGAAACATTAATTGGTCTGGTTTCATATATAGGTATTTCTAAAAAATCTCAGACATTTCTATTTCTCTACAAAATAGAGAACCAATGCCATTGGAAATTCTCATTTTCTCCAAATCTTTATATACTTAGAAATAAACTCTTAGTCTAAGCTCTGCTACTTGATCTCTTACAGTTGATCACAATCTTCAATTGTAGATTGGATTGTATTCTAGTTTTCAATTTTTCACTTTGTTAATATTATAAATCCATGATTCCCTTTTCCAGATAACTTTGCAAAACCTATGTTATTAAATGTAGGTGAAGTATATATCTCTGATCCTTTGATATGTGTCTTACTTTGACCAATAGAATGTTAGTGGGTATGAGATGAGCAAGGGTTTAAATATGCATTGCTTACCATGTTTTTCTATATGCTGTGAGAAGAATATGCCCACTGAGTTGAAGGTGTGGTCAGCAAACTGTACTACTTAGGTCACATGGATGACACCTGATATCAAACCTGTATCTGGAGTCAAGCATGAACCAGATCTACTTCTGCTTACCCATAGAAAAATATGCAAAAAACAAACAAATAAGCAAACATGTTTTACATAACCACTAATACTTTGTGTGTTCTGCTATGCAGAATTAGTTCAGAAAGAAACAAAACTGGTTCATACTTCTGATTTTTTTGTTTTGTTTCTATGATTCTACATTCTGCTTCTCTTACACTTCTGAGAATTCCTTCTTAAGATACTTTGCTGGCTTCTCTCCTTATCACTTAAATATAAACATTGCCCCAGAACTCCATTCTCAGCTCTTGTCAAATCTTGCTCAATAAATTCTTCCTTGCCATCTTTTTTTTTATCCACATTATATAAACTATATCGATTGTGTCTTTATTAGTAGCTCCAGAACTTGAACAGAAAGTTTGTAAATTTTGTTTATTAAATGCCATCATGCCTCAAGTTCAGTCATGTAGAAATTGAACACATTACTTTCTTTCCCCAACATGCTACTTCTCATGCATTACCCATACTGTTTAAAACTACCACCTACATTGTCAGTTCAATAAAAAAAAAGAAGAGGAAAGGAAAACAAAGAGGAAAGGAAAGAAGAGAAAAGAAGAGAAGGAAAAGGAGATAGGTCAATCTAGGCTTCTATTTTCTTGAATTCCCATAGCCAATTGGTCACCTGACAAACTTGAAACATATCCCCATGACCCATTTTATGGAGAGTTTCTTGGCTACTTCTCTTCTCCAGAAAATTTAGTTATTTTGAACTGTGTCTTATCACTTTACTGTAAAACTTGCATTTATAATTTTTTCTCGTGACTCATTTATGTCAGAGCTTATGGTGTCTTTGTGATTAATTTTATAGTCACCAATACAGTGCTGACACATGGTTGGTATCCAGTAAATATGTGTTGATTGAATTGTGTCAGAAGGTATTAGAGGCTGAATTAATAATATGGCCTTTTAGATATTGTCAGTATGGCCAAGGATAAATTACTTTGTTTAGTTTTAGTTTCCATCTCTATCTATTGGGAATGTGCTGCACTATCTATCTTCGGCAAAGAGGTGTTGAATGATTAACAAATAGAGTTGTTTAAAACAGAAATGAAGTGCTGGAGAAATGATAATGAATTATATTAGATTATGGAACTTGGCTCATTTTGTTATTAGTATTCTGTCTGTCTATTGTAATCGCACTGCCAAATGATGACCTAATTATATCCCATTTGCCAGATGGCTAATTGTGGCAAGCAAAGAAGATTTGTTGTTATTGGAAATATTGTCTTTTGATAGTAAAACATGTTCCAGAATTGTTAATTTATTTTTTAAAGTGATAATTTTTACCTGTTACTTGAAAAACCTATTTCTGCATTTAAGTTATTATAAAAATATGGAGAGAAGATAATGATTCAAAAAGGTCTAAGCTGTAATAAAATAACAGTGCAATGTAATTTTTAATAATTTGGTTTTTCTTTACAATATTGCACCAAATTTTGATTCAAGGAGCAGGATGATATAATATGACCCATCAGACATCTTCCAACATTGTCTTCTGTTCTTTTGTCTCCAAACAAAGCCTCAGGCTCTGAGATGAAGGCAGTGTTTGTCCAAATCTCAATAAATGCTTCTATCAACCTTGCGAAATTAGAATTCATATTCATAATATGTAGTTCAGGTACCATTTTATCATTCTTATGTGTGAAGTTTTATCATGTTCTTCAGAACCCAAGGCAGCTCTTTACCTTTATCAAAATGCAGGGCCTTCCTAAGAGTTTTAAAGGCCAAATAAGTTACATTACCTCCCAGAGCCCATTCAGTTTGGTGTCTTTCAAAACAAAAACAATACAAAATCAAGTAAGTTTAAGACAGTTTAGCACAGTTCTGCTATTTATTGTCATAACTACTCCATGCCTTTTATAAAATACTGGAGGCCGGTGCATGAAAATTCATGCACTGGAGGGGGGCGTCCCTCAGCCCGACCTGCCTCTTATAATAGTCCAGGAGCCCTCCGGGGCAGGAGGCAACCTGGTGATCAGGGGAAGGCAAAGCCCTATCACACCTCTGCTGCTGCCACTGCCGGCAGCCCAAGCCTCGGTCGGCCCTGGTTACCTGAGCCTCAGGCGGCCCTGGGCGGCTGGGCAGCCACCATCTGAGGCTTGCCTGCGCCTTGGGCCAGCCCTGGTCAGCTGGGGGGCTGAGGGAACTGGGGGACTCCAAAGGCAGGCACTTGGATCCCCACACCTGCCGCCCTGGTGGGACTGAGGGGACTGGGCACCACCATCTTGTGGCTGTGGGCACCACCATCTTTGAGGGCGGGGTAGTCTAATTAGCATATTCAGTCCTTATTGGCTGTGGGCGCTGCCATCTTTGAGGGCAGGGCAGTCAATTAACATATCCCCTCCTCATTGGCTGTGGGTGCCGCCATCTTTGCAACGGCATGAGGGTCAATTAGCATATTCCCTCTTTATTAGATAGGATAAAATCTTTCCAAAAGTGATTTTGGTGCTCTGCTTTGCTCAGTCCCTTCGATATCTGGTCTGCATATTGGGCAATTCAGATGTAATCCAAAGGTTCACTGATTTGTCATTATCTGTTTGCTTCATTCTTATATCTGCTATTGATTGTAACTTTGCCACTCTTGAGTCAAATGTAAAAATAAAGCTGACCTTAGACTTTAAAATATCTGACAAAGTTTACTTTAAAGGAAATGTTCATTTATCAAACTACTACTACAAGGGAAGTTAAGAACAAACAAACAAAACAACAAACAAAAACAACTTAAAGTTAACATATATTTACTGAATCCATATGGTGTGCAATGTACTGGGCCTTACATAAATTTATTTCCTGAAAAATTTGGCTATACTTCGTGCTGTTATTTATTTGTTGGTCTCAGGCAAATGTATCGGCAGTCAAGTCACAGCTTACAAATACTAATGCCCCATGACATTCATTTCTTATTCATATTACAGTTCAATAAATTTAAAAAGTAAAAAGTATTTACTCATTAAGGCCTAACATCAATCTCATCTGTCCCATGTCACAGTGTTTGCTACCAGTCACCTTAATTGTGAAATGAATTGCTCAGTCACATATCTAATAATGAGTAGAAGTGGCCTTCATAACTACTTCTCCATTGTTATCAATCAGCTATTTACGTAGTCACAGGGGAAAACATATCATTATCCTCTGTGAGACAGAGTAACAAACATCAAATTTAATTGCCTTACTAGGCACTGGAGTTATAATCTTTACACAACACTTAATGTTTTCATTACTTATCAATTCACTTATAACTATGCTACACTCTCAAAAGTTAAGCAGCTAGCAAACAGTAGATCTTTCACTGCTGTTTATGTGGAGATAAACAAATAGATGCAAATGTGTTAGAGTGAATATGTTAACACAAATGATTATATAGAATGTCAGTTATTCCAGTTTATCTTTACTAATATTGCTGAAGCAGATTGTGTCAAATGTGTTTACCTTTTATGGGTAAAGGCTTTTTATATCCTTTTATTGACTTTAATTTTTTTAAATGGCTTTTCCTGAGACTTTTCTAGTGTTTGTTGTTGTTACCCAGTAACTCCTTTTCTTCTAAAGAAGTTCTTCTGAGAGACATGACTACAATAGAAAATATAATTCATTTATTCATTCATTCATTATTTACATTAAACAAATAAAAACCGTACTTGGCTCTGGGAACATAAAGATGATTAATAGCAAAATTTATGCCATCCCAATGCCTCAAGTCAGGCAGAGATATACAAGTAAGCTTGGAATTATAGTGCACACAATGCTTCTGAAATATCTCTAATGAAGAGAGACTGGGGATCTGGGAACATAGTCTAAATGTTATGGCATTCATACCAATACTATTTTTTTTAAAAAAGGATGCATAGTTTGCATTCTATTTTAGTAGCTTTCAGACCCCTTTGACACACTAAGCCCCTTTTTCAAAAGAAAATTCAATCCAAAGTCAATAGATAAAACATCTAAAATGCATGAGAATATGCACCCCACCCTCCAGAGAAGACTGTTGCAGACCGTGACTTTTGAGGACCATCCTGATTCTACTCTGCCTGTGTTTGTAATGTATAACAGTTTTTCAAATTACTTAGGGGATTGCTTAGCTTTATTTTTTAAATATTTACCCAAATACTTCTGTAAGTTGGGCCACATTTATTTTAGGGCTTTGTTTACCCATGCGGTATAACTGATACACCCACAGATGTGTGCCTTGATTGAGAAACACTATGGTTTTAGTGTAAGGATAAAGGACTTAAGTAGAGGATGCTAAGAGGCACAGAGGAAAAATCTTAAAATTAGAACAGGAAGGTTTAAAGAAGGACATATCAAGAAGGCTCTCAGAATTGTGTACAGATCAACACACTTACTAAACACTTTGGGACCCATAATATATTAGTGACTAAAAGAAAAAAAAATGGATCCTGCTCTCATGAGGTTTATAATCCATTAGGGGAAAGAAGAAACAATGGCTAGAAATGTTCTCAAATTAATGACAGACTCAAGTCATTTACTCAAGAAGCCTGATAAACTCCAAGAAAGAATAATAAAAATAAATCCTCACTTGGGTAAATTATAGCAAATCAGTTGAAATCAAGAAACAACAACAACAACAAAAATAAACTTTTAAAATAGCCAGAGGGAAAAAAGGCATATATTCATAGAAGCAACAATTAAACTAAGAACTGATTTAACAATTGGAATAATAGAAAGTAGAAAACAAAGATATATCAATTATAAAGTTCTAAAAGATAATGGCTGTTGACCAAAACTTTAAAACCTAATAGAAATATCCTCCAAGAATAAAGATGAAGAAAAAATATTTACAGACAAAGTAAAGCTGAGAAAATTTATTACTAGCAAACTCACATTTAAGAAAAATAATAGAGATTATGCTTTAGACAGGTAATCAGTCCAGATGTGTATTAGTCCGCTTGGGCTGCCATAATAAAATACCATAGACAGGGTGACTTAACCAACAGACATCTATTTCTCAGTTCTGCAGCCTAAGGAGTTTAAGGTCAGAGTGTTGGCCAATTTATTTCCTGGTGAGAATTTTCTTCTGGCTCTAGAGAGCCTTCTCGCTGTGTACTTAAATGTCCTTTCCTCAGTGTGTGCAGGTGTAAAGAGGACCAGCTGTCTGGCATCTCTTCGGATAAGGACATAAATCTTGTCATGAGGACTCTACCTTCATGACTTCATTTAAGTGAATTACCACCTTAGCTGGTTTTGCTCAGTGGATAGAGCATCGGCCTGTGGACTGAAGGGTCCCAGGTTTGATACTGGCTAAGGGCACATGCCCAGGTTGTGGGCTCGATCCCCAGTAGGGGGTGTGCAGGAGGCAGCCAATCAATGATTCTCTTTCATCATTGATGTTTCTATCTTTCTCTCCCTCTCCCTTTCTCTCTGAAATCAATAAAAATAGATTTTTTTTAAAAAAAAGTGAATTACCTCAGAAAGACCCCAACTCAATACCATCACATTAGGTATTAGGACTTTAACATATTTTTTGGGGGACGGGGGGTGGGGGAGTGGGGAGAGAAAACATTCAATCTACAATAAGATGGAAGATCAGAAATGAAGAGTTATTTTAAATATCTAGTTATTGACCTTATAAAACAATCATAATAATGACCTGAGTGTTCCAAAATGTTTGTAGAATTAAAATACCTGCTATCAATGGCATAATAGTCAAGTAAGAAATAAGTAGAATTAAAGTGTTCAAAGGCATTTGTATTGTCTAGAAAAGGTAAAATGACTATTAATATTAGCCTTAGATAAATCAAAATAGTATGTTCTATTCTCTAGAATAACAAAGAGATAGTAAAGGAATGTACAACTTTCAAGAAATAGAAAGAAATTCAGTGAGGTAATGCTGAATCAAGAAAAAAGACAAGGAAAAAAAAGACAAAAGAATATAGAACACATAAGGCAAATAGAAAGCACTTAGTAAGATGGTTGATTTAAGCACAAATATATAAGTAATTATATCAAATGTAAATTGTTTAATTCCATTTAAAATGCAAAGCACAGCAATCTTTTAAATGCTGTTTCAGAAGTCTCACCTGAAATACAAGGATACTCAAATGAAAATTGGTGTAGATACATTAATATCAGACCAAGTAGATATTAAAGCAAGCAAAAGGCCTTACTAGAAGCCAAAAGGAAAACTTAATAATGATAAAAGTTCAATTCACCTAAAATATCTATATTTTGATATATTCTGCAAGGTAGATTTAAAATATATAATGCAAAGTTTCATGGAAACATAAGGAAAAACAGGTAAATCAACAATTGTAGTAAGATATTTTAACACTCTTTGTTCATAACTGAGAGGATAAATAATGAGTACAGAGAAAATTTTCACCACACAATTAATAATAATTTTTCCCTACCATATATAAGAACTGCAGAATACACATTATTTTCAAATGTACATGAAACAAAAATTAATCATTAAGTATCTACACATTTCAAAGAATCAAAATTATTCTAAATATATTCTCTGTTCAAAATTTAATTAAGCTAGAAGTCAATAAAAATTAATACTATAAATATTCCTATGGTCAATGAATAATAATGAAAGTAAGAAATATTTCTAGCTGATTGATAAAATTAACAAACATCAAAACTTGTAAAATTAGACTAAATAATTGAGACTGTTCAAAATCAATGATCTAATAATAAATGTAAAAATATTTAGAAATAGCACAGTGAATAATATTAAAAGTACACATAGAGAAAAAAATAATAAAGCTGAGCACAGACATTAACAACTGAGAAGATAAACACAGAAGAGGACTCACAAATTCCAGAGCTTTTTCTAACAGACTAACAACACTGACAAACTGGTGAGGGTAATGAAGGGAAAAAAAAATGCACACACAAAATCTAAGGATTAGAGAGTGGAACTTTATTGTAGATTCTAATGCTGTTGAAATGATAAATAATATGAAAGCTTGTAACATTTAAAATTGTAAATAAAATTGAAAAATTCCTGCAAAAAGATAATTTTGACAATTGATACAGTAAGAAATAGAAAATTTAAGATACTGAATTTATAATTAAAACATTAAATATTTATCACAGAGAAAACTCAAGGCCCAGATTGTCCTACTAATAAGTAAAGCTAAATATATTCAGAAAATAGAAATAGAGAAAAAGATTTCCAATTATTTTGTATGGTCAGAATAACCAGAGTACCAAGACTTAACAATGACATACAACAAAAATAATTACAAGACAATATTACTAAAAAACAAAGATTTGAAAAAATTCTACATAAATTAGTAGGAACCCAAATGTGATGTTATACAAACAGAATAGTATATCATAGCCAAGTGAAAGACAAAAATGCAAATTGACTTAATATTTGAATATAAATCAATGTAATATATAATAATTACAAAATAATGGCTAAAAATAAATAATCAGCTATTTAGCTGAAGAAAAACATTTAATAAAATTGTAGCACTTGACTACAATTCCCATGCAAGATGTAGAAGGAAACTTTGTTAATTAAAGGGTATTACTAAAGTCCTACAGTAAGTCCTTATTTTGAATTGTTTAAAGCTCCCTTTGAGAGTGGAACTAAATGTAGATGCTCATTATTTTCTTATCTATGCAACATTATATTGAATACCCTAGTTATAGCACTAAGTCAGGAAATAAATATAGAAGTTAAGTATGAAAGGAAAATATAAATTTTTCTCTATCCATAGGCAACATTGTTGTGTATGTAGGAAATCCAAAAATTCTCCCCATTTGGTCAATAGATTTAATGAAATTCCAATGAAGTGTTTTTTGTGGAAATTAAAAATCTGATTCAATATTGAAATGCAAACAGCCAAATCATGTAAAGGCAATTTTGAGCAATAATAGTAAAACCGAAGACCTGTATTATCAGATATTAAGATACAAAGAATAATTAGTATGTGATTCCATTTTTAGAATGCTCAAAAAACAGGCAACATTTATGCTTTGTGTTTAGGGATGCATGCTTCGATAGCGAAACTCTTCTCAGTTTTCATTATACATAGCAGCCCTTTCCTTTGGAAGCGTGGTGAGAGTATACAGTAATTGGAAAGGGGCACAAATGTCTGCATGTAAAATTTTACCTCTTGACCTATGCTGTGGATACATGAGTGATCTATCTCTTTGTGATAAGTCATTAAGCTGTCCATTTGTACTCTGTGTGCTTTTCTGTGTTGTTTTATACTTCCCAATAAAAACATTTACAAAAGATATACTCAGACTAAAGCACTTATAAATATACTCTGAGAGTGTGCTTTAGAAGAAATATGCTTTGAAATGAATACCAGACTGTGACAGAATTTAGCAGCTAGAGGAAGTAAAGCTTGAGCAGAGCTTTGAAGATAGAGTACAAAATAAGTAAGCCATTGGAGAGTGGAGAAAATGGAAATAACACTCCAGAATGAGGAAGAGGCTTTGGAAAGGCCCAGTAGTGGGAGAGAGCATGGAAATTTAAAGACTTGAATAAAGCCTAGTGTGCCTAGAACGTGAAGAAGTGCAAGAGTTATGCAAGTTGAGGTCTGAATGGTTGACTGGGCTATAGAGAAGTTTACAGTTCAGGTGACTGTTATAAGCAATGTGTAGCTTTTGGAAGGTTTAGAGCATGGGTTTTTGGAGGTGATGACACAATCAGATTTGCATTTGGAAAAGTTAACCCTGGTTGCAGTGTGCAGGATGGATCACTAGGCCATAGAGCACACTCCAGGGGCCCAGTTATTAGGCTATCGAAAAAGTCAAGGTGAGAACTGACAGGACATTGGCCTGTGTGGTGGCAGTGGAGATGCTGAGAAATGGATAGATATGTAGAAGTTCTAAATTTGGAGACAAATAGGCTATTGAAACTTGATTTGGGGGGGGGGTCAAAATAATGCCCCATATAATATTAAATACTAATTAAATTTTCTTTCATAGCATCACACGCTTCAGTAAAGGAAACAATAGCAAACCTGTAATCGCTAAATGCATTACCATCACTAAGAAAAACTAGCATTATAAGCACATATTTCTTCTGCTTGCTTCACATTAGAACACAAAGGTTCTACTTCTTAGGCTACATCAAGCAAACCTATTTTTTACAGGCAGATGCAGAGTGGTCCTTATTTCCCTACTATGATTGTACAAAAATAGACAACTTTTTTGACTTACAACAGTTAAAAATGCATGTGACCATATGCATTATACTTGTTTGACTTTTGCCTCTTTTCTCATTTCCTTCCTAACTCACCAACACCCAGCTTCCCACTGCTTAGTACCAAAGGGTCTGCTTAATCAATTGTCCTTTGTATTGCACACTGAACATCCCACCCACTCTTTCGCGAGTGAAATTTCATTTGAAAAATTGTTACCTGTTGGCTCAGCAGTTGTCTGGAAATCAAACTCTTGGCATTCTACTTTCTGCGACAGAGTTTCCCTATTGAGTAGAACTGGGGTGGTTCATATCATCCCCCCTGACTTAGTTTTTACTACTTTCAGAATTTACATTTATGGTGATCAGTATCTCAGAAAATAGTTTACAAATTGATATTTATATTATGCTATGGAACTGCTCTCTGATCATAATACTTGATTCCTGTAAATCCTAGAAATCTGGGGCAGCATTCCATCCTGGTGCAGGTGGAGAAAATGATGCAGAGCAAGTTCAACTGAGTCATCAGATGAGTAAAATTCAGCCAGTAAAGGTTTCATTAGAACTTGACTCCTAATTGCAGACTTTTCATCACAGCCTTGTCCTGATCGTTTGCATTAAAAGGCTATTGTTTGTTGCCCCATGGTAAAAGGAATCAGGGGAAAGTTGTTAAATTAATCTACCACTGGAAATATACTCCTCAAGAGGGAACAAAATCTGCTGGTGAGATACCTACACCTTACACTGTTTTTTGAACAGAACTTAGCTATTTGTTGGTAAAATGTAGGTTAAGGTATAAAGGACTGAACTATTTCTTGAACTTTAACACTTCTTTTAAGTCATTGTCTAATCATTATTCACTATAGGAACAGTAAGAAAAAGTTAAATAATTTATAAGTAATGCTTTGAGAGATGCATTGCTCAAAAGAGCAGAACTATTTTTCCCATTTCATGAAAGAGATTTCTGAAGTATATTCCTTGAAGAAAAGAAAATATTAACAAGAAATATAGTGGGTTACTGAATGCTTCTTTTATTCTAAGTCATATGATATTTTTCTCCAGAGCTATTTAATGGTTATTTTTACCACTTTGACACCTTTGTTCTAGTTTTCTTAACCATTCTTCTTTCTGGGCAATAGTTTTTCTGGTCAAATTGAAAAACATCCTCCTTATTTATACTTCTCCTAGTACAGCTAGTTCATATTGATTCTTGGATTTCCACCCCTTTCTTCTATATTCAAGTTGTCATAAATGCATTTTGAGAAATACCTGGCTGCTTTGGTTGACTGCATATAATATGCCTGATCAAGGCAAAGACTCCCTTCCAGTAAGAGTCATGGAGCTCAGCTCAGTCTTTCCTTTCCATCAGCGCAGCTTGTCATAGAAATATGTGCCCATAAATTATCGTTAGTGGTTGCATGGGCCTGTATGATCTGTTGTGATCTGGGCACTTCTTCCCATAGGACAGTGCAAAATACACAGTGCTTTATGAAGATGATTCAAGTCTATATTTCAGTTCAGGATGTCTTACGTACTAGTGCATATTTACTTTTCTGTATTCCTTTAGCAAAAGCACTCTTCAAAGCTGAATAATACATGTGAGTTTGTTTAAAGGCTATTTTTTTAGACTCCAATATAGTTATGTATTTTAATATAGAGTGTAACATCAAATTGTCAGTATACTTATGATGCTATAATACTACAACCTCTTTTACTTTGTGGTGGTGTTTTTTTTTGTAATTATAGAATGATGATAGAGGGTGGCCTGTGGGTAACCCATTTCCATTCTGTGGATTTTGAGTGCCATTCACTTAAAAATTTAAATTCAATCATTCATTAAAAATGTGAAATGTGGTTTTATCTTTTGTTTAAACTCTCTGTTGGGTAGGAATATGGTTACATTGTTAATTTTTTTCTGTTCCTTTGGTTATAACTGACCTAAATTTTAAAATACAAAAGTTTTTATCAAGTGTGTAACTCTTCCACTTCCATTTTGTGCTTCTTGATTTATGGATGATTTATTTCTTATAAATTTACCTGATGATCATATAATTTATAAACATGAATGTATAGTGTGTTGGACTGAATTGCTCTAAATTGTCCCAAATATATTTTTTCTTTAAAATTAAGCCTTAAATTAGGGCTACTAGGTTCATACTTCAGTTAAAATGAGCAAGGATATAAAAAAAATGAAAAGTCATTATTACCATTGTAATAACTATGATTTAAACAGTTTGTTTTCCAATTAGAGTCATACTAAATATTTTGAATATCCAAACTTTAGTTCAAAAGTTAGTCCCCTGGGCTTCTGTTTCAGTGGGATAAACACCATCCTCAGTGATCATTTTGCTCATTTATTTTTTAAAGTATATATTTTTATAGATTTTAGAGAGGATGGGAGAGGGAAAGAGAGAGACAGAAACATCAATGGTGAGAGAGAATCATTGATCTGCTGCCTCTGTATGACTTCTACTGGGGATCAAGCCCACAACCCGGGCATGTGCCCTGACCAGGAATCAAACAGCGACCTCCTGGTTCATAGGTGGAAGCTCACACAGAGTCATGCCAGCAAGGCTTTTTCATTTATTTAAAACCTTTTTTTTAAATAAAAAATAAAATAAACATTTGAATACTAATGGTTCATAGGTGGAAGCTCACACAGAGTCATGCCAGCAGGGCTTTTTCATTTATTTAAAACCTCTTTAAAAAAATAAAATAAACATTTGAATACTAACAGCAAGAACAATGTCTCTTTTTCCCAAGTAGCCACAGAGGTGAGAGAAATATGGGGCCTGAAGAAGAAATGGTTTCAAGCGGGTAGTGACAAGGCATGCTCTTCCTTGCAAGATGAGTTTTAGCCAGGGGTTTAGATCAGTGCTCATGTGCTCCCATTCCAGCTCTTATTGGAGTCAGTGACTGCCTCGTGCGCTCAGCAGCACTTGCACTCTTTGCTTTCTTTAAATGGACGGTTCATGGGAAAAGACAGTACATGTGGATGATTTATTATGGCCTAGAAAAGGTCACTTTGGGAATAAATTACTATTTTTTTTTTAATTCCTGAGCATGCACCATTTAAGCCGTCTCAAGTAGTGCTCAGATAACCATTTAAGAATCTGATTTTGGCAGCTTTTAAGGAGTGCTTATTTCCAAATGGAAATGCTATAATTTCTATTTGCATGTAAGGTTTTGGTATTCAAGAAATCTGATTTGTTTCTAGTTTTAAATTCTGTTTTTGTTCTTTCAGTTTGTCAATGCTCCTTTTTTGTCTTTTTCTCTTGTCTAATTGGACTTGAACTTTTTACAAGCAAGGCGTGTGCCTCTGCCAACTCCACTTGTTTTGTTTTATACTTACCCGGATTTTGTTCTGGCAGAGACTCCTGGATCCAGTCATGGTCATTCATGGAGTTTTCCTGATAGGCTGGTTTTCATTCTCCTTGGAGAGGGGATTCTAATTTAAATAAGTGATTTTATTTCCTACTGTCCCCATTTGAGAGACTATCACTTATACGGATAACTTGCAGAGAGGTACAGCTCCCTCCCAATTCTCAGTTATCATTTTCACAGCTGGTATAATTGTACTGTCTCCTGCAAATTGGCTAGAATTATTTCCTTTATTAACTATCCTTTTACCTTCTTATAGCAATGATATAATAACCACCATACAAATTAAATTTAGCATGACACACCGTGTTTAAGTATTATTTTGACTAAACATGTAGCATTGTGAATTACACAAAGCATAAATGCAGAACTAGTAAGATGACAATTTTAAGGAAAAATGTGAATGTCAAATAGTAACTCAATACTCCCTTTGCCTTTGTATTTTAAAGGATTAATGTGTGAACTCAAAAATGTCAGAGAGAAGAGTTTTGTGATCTTGAAATAGCATCTTCCAGAGTTGAGATTATTTTTGATTGGTTAAAAATCACACATTCTAGATCTTAAAAGTGTATTGAGCCCTGTATATCAAGCAGTTGTTCAAATGGTTTGCCTTACTCTGCAGACTTAGACCTCAGCATCAGGGATAGTAGAAGGTCATCTCTCACTCCTATTAGACTCACCCAACTGTTCCTTTTTTGATTGTTGATAACAATTCATCTTTCTTGGTACTGGCTGTTTGGTGCTTGCATAAGTCTGACCTAATAAGAGAAAAGGCTTCCATCGTGTCCCAGGTAATGTGTCTTAAATTTGGTTTTAAGTGACTGGAAACACATTGAACACATTTCCCCCACATCTCAAATAACAATTTGTGGCTACTGTGCTCTAATGTGTTGGGGAGCAGAGCCCTTTATCCAGACCTCAACCACAGACAAGATGGTTCTGTGCCCCTTCAGTTAAATAAAAGTGGACTCTGTCAAGGTGAATCAGACTCACTTCTCAGCAATATAGCAACCTGTAGTCCTGGCTAACACTCTGAAGCTGCATGGGGGCACCCATGCAGAAAACGCAAATTCCACTTTCAACAGGGAGTCTGTGAATGTAACACAACCGAACTCTGTACTTAGAGACAAAATAAACTCGAGACAGTACTTGAGCTTGATGGGTTTTCTTGTTTAGAGGCCTTGCTTTTCCTGTGCTGATAATTTTGGCAAAGCGTGAAGCCAGGCATCCTTTGGATGCAAATGATTTGTGAAGGTTAATTCTTTAGAGGAGGGCTGACTCCACAGTGTGTTTTGTGCGAGGTGACCCACCATCCTTTGAATTCTATGTGTGTGTTAATTGTAGCAATTTGAATTATTTTATTTAAATTGCCAATGAAATTGTAGCAATTAGAACAGCATGACCTGCTTCTGTTTGCTTTTTTGCCCTGCTGCATATTCCATTTTGGACTCTACCAGGTTAACTTTATTAGTGCTGTAATTTGCTCCTCAACTTTTATATCTGCAGGTTTTTCAGAGGATTGGTGTCAACAACATGAAATTTTGTTTTGTTTTGCATATAGCTTAGATGATGCTACATAGATCCATAGCTATCTTCGCAGACACAGTTTTCTTTCAGTGATCATGTGTTAAAATTCCAATGTTTTATATTTTAAATGTTAATGCCTGGTGTGAGACAAGTGGTAAATCCATAGATTCCAAATTTAAATCTTGATCATGGATAGTTACTCTATGTGCTGTGTAAAGGGGGCAGAATTTTTGGACTTTTCATTCTTTCTAGAAAACATTACAGACAATTCTGACCTATAGGCTTTTTCCTAATAGATTTTCAAATAGAAGCTGATATGACAACATCCCTCCCTCACCTTTCCACCACACATTAAAACCCATTTCCTAACCATACACTTGAGGGCAATCTTTCAGGTCCTATAGCCGTGTGTATCTGTTTGAGGAAAGAAGAGGTTAAGAAAGACCTGTTTTGGTGTTTTGTTTTTTTCTCTACTACTTCAAAGCCTCATTTTTTTCTTCCTGAAATGTAAAAGTTAAGTTCTCTCTCTGGCATGATGAAAAAAAATTGATGGCTAACAGAAGATCCCACACAAGCTTATCTCTAATAGCTTGCTCTTCATATAGCAGAGTCAAATATAAATATCCTTATAATAATTTTCAGGAAGACTAAGAACACATGTTCAAACATACAAACCAAGGACATCCTTAAGAGATGAATGGAGATTTATAATGCCACTTGCCTTGGTTCACCTAAGTACTCCTCATGGCATCTTAAATCTTTCAAATAATTCCTCCAACTTTATTTTATTTATAACACTTTTTGGTAAAGCATACTCTTAGAAAATATGTTGCATTTTTAAGGTTAATAACATTTTAAGAATATTCAGAGCATTTGATATTTAAACCAAATAGACCAAGAACTTTTTCTTAGACTGTGACCTTTCAAATACTACCCTAAACTGGAAATGTGATTAACTCACAAGCATGCAAATATAAAGCCAACTATTAGGCAAAGTCAGTCTCCTCACCCTCACAAACATGTTGGTTCCATCTATTATAATCTGTTTAATTATGCAGGTTGTTGAGAAGCATTCAGCTATTCCAGATTTGAAATCGTAGTCAAATCTTGTTTTGTAAGGAGATACATGTTTAATTTTTATGACAGTTTTTCTAAAGTCACGATTATTATCACCAAGATGTACCAAACTTTCTATAGCAACAGGGTAGGCACATCTCCCAGGACCCAATCTGTAAAATGTGTCACTGTCGCTAGTCACAGTCTGACACTCGAAAGATTAGTTTACTATGAAAATGAATCTCAGGAGGCTAGACAGACAAAGAGTGATTCCTGGTTGCAAAATGTAATACCACACTGTTCTAGGGATTGCAATGAACTTTTTTATGGTGCCAACCAGCTATAGTAACTGAAGTTACATAGTACAAGGCCGTAGCCTCAACCTAGTTGATTATGGTTAGAGGAGGAGAGTCACGTAGTGTCTCCTAGACCACACATGTGATTAATTCAGGGGACTCAGGAGAACTTCTTGTGAATGTGAAAGTCTAGAACTAGTTTTTCTAAAAGAATATAGTCTTTCTGGATGCAAGGCTTTGGGCCATAGAAGTGACGACCTTTGTTGCTTGCTGGTGACTTTTGTTTATAGCTATGATTTTGTGTTTTGTAACTAGGGAAAACCTTGTCACACGCCCGATCATGGAAGAGAAACAAAATGAACCCATGTGAAATGCTCTTGCTGCTACAAATCTCCAAGTAATTAAGGAAGGTAATTAAGTATACTGTGGCTATTTTTTATATGGTGCTCTTGCTAGATTTGGTCTAGTGTAAGCACAGGAGACCAGCAGAGATTTTTTTTTTTTTTTTTTTTTTTTTTTTTAATCCTAACAAAGGAAAACTGGTGGCTTTTATACTTCAGTTATGACTTCCTACTTATTTTAGCGGAGCCATCATGATGAGATTCTCTTCTTCTGAATTTCTCCCTGTTGAAAACTTTGCTTTCCTTTAAGTGATAAATTCTACTGTACCCTAGAAACGAGTAACTGTTCACAGTACGCATATCCTGACTACCAAATCTAAGAGATGTTCCACTTTCTTACTTCTATACTGGTAAAATGTATGCCTTAATTTCTCCTCTAAATTTTTAAAGGCTGTGCAGTTCCTACCACACATTTCACCACTTGATTATACACTGTGAGTTCTAATCATTTATATGATGATGATACCTACAATAGCAACTGATCCAGAGGATGCGCTCCAAGGACCCACAGCCTCTGGATTTCTTCATGAGCCCTCCAGGTGCACTTAGAAATACTCAAACACCATTATTACTTATATGGTTGAAACATAAAACCAGAAAATATTAATAGAACCAATTATTATTAATTGTAGTAGCACAGGAACACCTAGAAATATAGTTGAAAAAAATAAAAGATGCATAGAAACATTTGTCTTTTGTATAAGTATTTATATAACAACCCATATAAATATCTGATAACTACATGTCAGGAGATACATTTCATGGACTATTAAAAGAGGAAAGGGCAGAATGATGTCATTTTTCACTTGGAAAAGGCTTCTGACCACAGAGTTCTAGTTTCCCAGTTATGTAGAGGTATGATTTCCACTTGAAAAATCTGTCAACCAAAGGTAAATCCTTAAGTAATAGGTTTTGAAGTTAGGAAGAACTGGGTTTAAATCTGTCTTCACTTGCTTACTATCTTTGTGACCTTGTAAACATTTATTTTTCTTTCTTTGAGCCTCACTCTTTCTGTGTAAAGAGAAGAAAAGCAGGGTCCTTGGGTCGCTAAGCAGGTTCAGTGCATAAGTCTATGTGAAAATTCTTGCACAGTGTCTGGCATCTGATGGAGCTCAGTTAGCCTCCTTACTGACTAGAGAAATCTCAGGATGCTGAGAAAGGGGACATCATTTCATGTAGTTCATTGTTTTATACACTTTGAGGAGATTTCACAATTTTGACATGAAGATATTTTAAATTTGCACTTAAATTTAATTTCCAGAACCCATGTAAGCTTTAGAAGCTCAGACCACATATGAAATTGTACAACTTTCAACTACACAGAAGACAGCAATTTTGAATAGTGTCCTTCTAGAAATAAAAAGTGAAAAATGGAATTACTTTATCATATCATACTTTAATTTTAAAATTACTCATATGAATTTAATATATTAAAGATTCAAAGTTTAATTGTTTTAAAAAATTGTATGCATTGCTGGCATTTCAATGAATAATATTTTTAATATTCAGGCACAAAGAGTTTACACTTCAGAACACAGGAAGATGGGGAAAAGCAAATGTTTTCATCCCCTGCAGAGAGAAAGGGACGCAGAGAGGGCTTTGAATAAGCCGGCCTTAGTAAGTCACCCCAGTCTACCACACCCAGCCCATGTTCTCTGTAGTTATCTCTGGAGGCAGCTCCCTTTCTGGAATAGGCCCCCTATCTAAATTATTTTAGATAATTAAGGTGATTACCTCCCTTCTTAAGACTTTTGTTTCTTAGAAATAATCAGCCTACAATAATCCACATTTCAAAGAGGTATACTTTGGGGTGGCGAAATCCTGCTCCCTCACACTATCATTTCTGAAATACTCTAGCCTCATGACAGACCCAGGAGAACTCCAAGGAAGCTGTACATTGATGTAAAAAACTGGCCAAATAAAAATACAATTGCTATATGTTTACAGTAATATATTAACATAGTTAAAGAAATACATTTTATTATTTAATTTACTTCTAAATTTTGTCAACAGACGACAGCTGTTATAATTGAGGTCATTCTGATTGTTTGGCTATAGAAGAGGTTCCAAATGGCACAATAAATGATTCTTTTACTAAAATGGGGTGGGATTTTGAGGAGCAAAAAACAAACCTGCAAACAAGTAAACTCTGGTAATGAAATTTCAGTAAATGGAGTTGAACAACTTTTTTTTTTTTTAGTTTTGAATTTTGTACGTAGTTTATTTTTCATGACTCATATTCTATAAGTGAATGGCTTAATAACTACCAAAGGTTATTTTTAGTTGACTTGTTCCTTTCCCCATAGTTTTCTATGTAGGAAATATAATAATCAAAACACTTTTTTTATACTTTTTAATACCTGTCCCTAAATAAATAAGTGAATCAAGACAAGAAAAAGAGAAAATTAAAAACCTCATATTTCAGGAACCATTTGTGGTGTTTTTTGAATTCCATAAGAATGCACATACTCCCATCTGTGAAAATTTTCACCTTCAAATTTTGAAGTCAAGATAGTATCAAATATAGTATTGCTAGTATATGGGTCTTTCAACAACGTCAAGTTCCTGAGTGAACACGTCTAAATATTTTTCTCTAGTCTTTCATTTGAAAACATCTATTGAATACTGGATTGGAAATTAATGTATATTAATGCATTGTAAATATAGAAAGCATATTAAGACAATCCCTGACTCTGAAGTGTTCACAGCCCAGAAGGAGAAACAGTCATGAAAACAAACCCATGAAAGAGGAATCTTTTAATGTCAAGTGACCACAGCCCAACTCAGGCTTAAGAACCAAAGAAAATAGATGGGCTCAAGTAACGAATCATCCAGGTTTGTTTTCAATCAGGACAGATGCTCATTTAGGTGGTCAGGAATCCATCTCTCTCCAAATATTGGCTCCGACTGCCTCCGATTTGTCTTGCTTATGTGATCCAAGCAGATCCCTACTTCACAGAGGCAAGAGGGCCACCAGAAGCTACAGATTTATCAAGACAAAGAGAGCTCCTCTTTCCACATAGCTCTGAGAAAACAGTATCCCAGAAATCACTTCTCTGCCCCAAGTATAAAATGCTGTCAGTAGGCAGCCTGGGCCACATAGGCATGCCTAGAGCCTGAGGGGTTAACACCCCCAAAACATTGGGACAGAGAGGCAGAGGAAGATTCTTCAGAGAGAAATCAGGGTGCTATGCTTACAGGAGGGGATCCTGAGTGCCAGGTAGGGCAGACAAAGATTGTAGTTTCAAATACTCAGTAATGGCAACACAGATGGCAGGTCACTCTATCTTTGTAACTAGGGAAATGGTTCTGATTCTCAGTCAGCAAGTGTGTGTCATGTCTTAGCTACAGATAAATGACAGCCCTGTATTTTTCCTGCCATGAACCCTGCTCTGACTCACACCCACTTGCCAAGCAAACTGATGTTGCAATTTCAAGCAGCCAAGCCCAGGGTTATCCTGCTGTCTGAAGACCCGCCAGTCTCCTGCAGGCAATTTGTAAAACAATCACAACACATGTTTGAATAGATATCCAGGGATTATTAAAAGTCACAGTCATAGCGTTTTCCTTCCCATCAACCTGGCAAATGTATATTCATCCTTATAGAAGTGGCTCAAAAGGTATCTGCAACAACATTCCATTTCTGACCCTACTTTATGCAGGAAGAATAGACTATTTTTTCCCCCTGGGAGTCCGGGAGTTGGTGTGTGTATTGAGGTCACTTGTTCTTTTGTTCTAGTGGCGTTAAAAGGGATTATGGAGATGGTGGTACTATGTGGAGGTAGACACAGCAGTGAGTGGGGGAAGATATGAACACAATCATGGATGACTTTTTGAAATATTGTGCTATTATTTTACAGCAGCATTAATATTCTCTATAGTTTTTATTGTATGCTGTGTTCACAAATGTGTGTAGTAATATAAGATTATTTGATTGCTGACTTTTAAACTACTGGAGATGGAGTCTCTCTATAAACTGAGTAAAATAAGAAGCAAAACAAAACATGGCAGTCAGGCATTTCATGCTACCAAGCCCATCTGAATTAATAGGTTTCTGTTTTTCTGATATTAGTAGTAGAATTGTTTTATTTTTAATCGCTT
Source organism: Myotis brandtii (assembly GCF_000412655.1). Classification (NCBI taxonomy): domain Eukaryota; kingdom Metazoa; phylum Chordata; class Mammalia; order Chiroptera; family Vespertilionidae; genus Myotis; species Myotis brandtii. The sequence goes on along the minus strand of NW_005363836.1, from coordinate 3,725,776 downwards.
TAAGCACCAAAGGGTTTGACTTCTTCTTTTTAAATAAAATCTTCTCTAAGTCAGTTTTATAATACTTTCTACCTTCTTAAATAAATACTTAGAACATTTATAAAATATGTGTCCTTCTTTCAGGATTACCTATATCTTGCTGTAATTAAAACGAAACCAGTCAAGGAACATATAGCTAAGTTCTAAGCCTTCTGAACTTCCTGAATTCTTGTGGCTGATGATTTCAGTTTTTTTCTCCTTTGCTGTTAGGTGATCAGATTCCTGTGTCTTATAGCCTCTGTGTTTATGTAAAACTAGTAGCCCTGTGCATGAATTCGTGCACCAGTAGCTCTCTGCAGGGCCTAGCCGCTCTGCGCCCGCAACCCAGAGGCCCATCAGCAGTCAGGCACAGAACGCTTGCCTCATCACCGGGGCAACGACGCAAGCGTTCTGCACCCCAGCCTGGCCAGAGGCTCATCCGCAGCTGGGAAATGCAAATGGCTTCCCTCCCTGTTCTCAGGAACTGCGATAAAGGGTTTCCTTCCTCTATCTCTGCTGGCTTTCACCCCTGTTCCTCCACCACCAGCCCCTCCTGTCACACTATCCTCCATCCCCTCCACCCTCTGGCCACCTGGAATTGACCTTGCCCGGGAGTTGGGGGCCACTCAATTCTGCTCAGCTCGCTGGTTCCTTCTCTTCTTATGCAAGCGTTGTGCGCCCTGGCCTGGTCAGAGGCCCATCCGCGGCCAGGCGCAGAACGCTTTTCTTGTCGCTGTGGTGACAAAGCAAGCATTCCACCAGGCCGCTCATGCTGCCTGCTCTCAGTGGCTGCCCCCCTCAACCCCCCCCCCCACCAGGACTGGGGGACTCTGGCGGGGCTGAGAGGACTGGGTGCTGCCATCTTGTGGCTATGGGCGCCGCCATCATTGTGATGGAGTGACAGTTAATTTGCATATTACCCCTTTATTAGATAGGATAGCATTTCCTTTGATGTACATAGTAAGTGCTGAAAAAACTTTAGTGATTGTGAATGTTATGGAAAATCAAGCAGCTCCTCATTATTCCAATTTTCCACTTTTAAACTGCTAAAGACTTAAAAATCTAATTAGCGAGTTTGTCATAATTGCATATAAGTTAAAATTAATAGTCTCTGCATATGATGTATACAGTACTGAGTAAAGGTTTTACTCAGGGGTGTGGTACATAGGTTTTAAAAACTGGTTATGTTTGTGTGACATGTGACAATGTACAAAGGATTTCTGTGTATGTTGTTCTATTTTGATATTCAGAATATGTGTGAATTAGCTATTACAGGAATATTATCACCTGTTTACAGAGGGAAAACTGAGGTGTTAAATGAATTGCCCAAAGCGAGTCAGATATGCAGTCATTGGCAGAGCTGAAATGGAAACCTCTGTTTTATTCCACATCTGGTGTTACTTCCATTCCTAGTTGGCCTGGTCAGTATTCAGGGGATCTAAAATTCAAATTTAAAGTGTTTAAATTTTAATTAGATCAAATTTTAAAAAATTCTAAAATAGAAAGGCAAAATGACAATCAGCCAGCCAATCTGAGCCCAATTTCACTTTTCTGTTTCTTAAGACATTTATGGAAATCTCAGTAAAGGTGAGAGTGTATTTACTTTGGTTATTGACACCTTTTAACTCACTCTGTGAAAATTCAAAGGAGAAACACAGGCAGTAGTCTCCCAGAAGAAACTATACTTTAATCGACAGCAAGGCTTCAACCCTGTGGAGTAATCTGGGCCCTATTCCAACCTCTCTTTCCCTTTAGTCTCAAATTGTCTAGAACAAGGCAGGACTCAACTTTGGAAAAGAGTAGAACAAGAAGCTAGCTAGTAATTAAGGCTATCAGTCATTGTATTCAAATTATCTCTTGATAATTTTTTTATGTAGTGGTCACTGTGCAGGGATGCTCCATCCAAAATTTGGTTTGGGTGTTGAGACTAATGATGCTACATATTCTATAGGGTATAAGAGGTTTACTACTTAAATAATGAGGCTTTCTGGGGCCAGTGGGAAAGGTGCCTATGTAGGTCCAAAAGTGGCTTCAGAAAGCAGGGAGTGACAACTATCTTAGCCTTTGAGGGTGGACAGGGGGTGAGCCTGAGTTGATGGTTCTCACTCATGGAAGTTACGTGGTTTCAACTTTCACCAATGCCCAAAGAAGAAACACCTGACTTGTCAGCTTGCTCAGCTGTAGGGCAGAAGAGAGTGGTAGGGCTTGAAAGCTGTCAGTGATCAGACTCTTCATTACATCTAACAAGTGTGTAAGGAGATGATTGAAAGGAGCATTTGCTCTAGTCATCAAGCTTTATTTGTCCAACCTGTCTCTACATTAGGACTATGTGGCGAGCCGGCATGGCCATGGCATACTCAGCCCCCAGTTTGGGTGCCTTATATGCCGTGCCAGCTCAGCCAGGTTCGGTGAGCCTGAGAGGAGGCAGTGAAGGATTGAGAAAAGACAGACAAGAGAATAAAAGCTGAGTCTGGGTGTGACGCTGTCCTTTCTGATGAAGAGCCTCTCTGATGGAGAGCTAGCGACAGCACCACGGACTACAAGCCGTATCTTTATTTTATAGCTAGATTCCATGAGGCAAAGTAAGGGTGTGTTCAAGATGTTTACAACATTCTCTTGGGTTTCAATCCTACTCAACTACATGCACCTGAACTCTATCACACGTGGGGCCACATGTTCGGATCATTGGTTCAAGCTTACAAATACAGTGGGGCCTTGACTTACGAGTGTCCCGACTAACGAGTTTTTTGAGATACCAGCTGTCTCTGGGCCGATTTTTTGCATTGAGTCAGTAATTTGAGTTAACGAGCTCCTTAACGAGCTCAGTCTCGGAAAGAATTAAAATCGTAATCCAAGACCACACTGTATAGCTGTTGGCTATAATTGTGCTGGGAGGGCTTTGCCCTCCAAGCTAGGACATGCACGTGGCCGTGAGAGGACTGTGCCATCTCATTAGTCCAAGGCTTGAACCTGTCCAAACATTGTGGCCGCTCCCCACAGGACTACTCCTTTAATGATGAGTGATGCAGGCTTCTGGAGTGCTGGTGGTCTTCAAACGGTAATAATTGCTTCCCCCAATTTTTTAATGAATAAAATAAAGCTAACCAACAACCAAAACCAATGGTTGGGCAAATACAAACCTATTTCCCAGGAAGGGCTCCTCCATCGCTTTTCTCTTTTGCATATCAGCTCTTCACAGTGGCTTTGGCTGCTCAGGCCTAAGGTTCAAAGGGGATGGGGTGGGGGCAGGGAATTGAATAGACTTTCAGAATTGAACCAGGCTGAGATTACACATCTAAAATGAGATGAAACATTTCATTGAGGAGGCCTGTTCACTATACTATGTGCTATAATTTCTCTGAGAAACTTAAACAATAGTGGTAAATTGGTGATCTATGGGGAATGCGCACAGCGGAGCAATCTGGCTGCTTCTGAGTGACCATCAACAGGCTTTGCTTCCTTTCATCCCATTCAGCTGGGCAGCACAGCGCTTGAAGTGCCCTCAGGAAGTCCATTTAATCTTGGCAGAGGGGGTTTGCTAGTCTTAATTTCAATGCCCTTTTATGCTACTCATTGTCAAGAGGGACGCTTTGCAAAGAGCAAATCTGTAACAGAAATGGCTGCCATGACAGCCGTACAGAACCAGCATAAAAAACCATCAGTGAACAATTTAATAGGCCAGCAAGCACATGAATAGACTGGGCCTTTTGCCAGGTACCATCCTTCTAGGTGGGGAAATACTGCAGCAGAATCAGAGGATGGAGGTGGGGGGAAATGGCTCACCTCCTGATGTTGGAGGGTATTTCCATTTTCTCAAAAGGCCGATCATCACCATGCCTGACACAAGGTCATTTTTCTCTAAGAACCTGTCAGAGGCTCCAAGGAAAGTTTGGAAGGATTATTTCTTTGGGCTTTAAGCTTTCACCATAAGTTGTACTAAGGCCTCCTCAATGAAATGTTTCATCTCATATTAGATGTATAATCTCAGCCTGGTTCAATTCTGAAAGTCTATCCTCTCCCCCTCCTCCCTTGAACCTCAGGCCTATCTATTTATAGTGATAATTGATCACAATTTTAATTGCACTAATGGGGTAATAGTTATAAAATGTTTTATATTATAGAAGTTTAAACCTGTTTTAGCTTTGCTTCTCTTTTGAAATTATATCTTTTTTTTTTAAAGAAAGTATAGTCTTGGATTTCCTTTCCAGGTTAGGTCTTTGAAAGATTCTCTCTCTCTCTCTCTCTCTCTCTCTCTCTATCTCTCTCTCTCTCCCTCTCTCCCTCTTCCTCCATTTCACTCTAAAAAAATCAATCAATAAAATGGTGTGTCTTTGGGTGAGATTTAAAAAGAAAGAAAAAAGAAAAAAAACCATAAGAGCATGAACCATATAGCATGTCAATATTACCACTCTCTGAATGTTTCCATGTGTGAGTGTGCAAACTGTATTATATTCCTTTACTCAACCATTGCATTTATCTAACTCTTGGATGATAGAGAATTAGATTTATGGAAACATTACATTAAGTACATGGCTAGACTATAAGCTTCTTGAGAGCAAGAGTTCCTTCTGTTTTTCTCACCAGGCCCCAGTGCTTGGCATAATACACAGGTTAGCATAGTGCTTAGTAAATACTTGTTGAATTAATAAATAAATAATGCTGCATAACTGCTCTTCCTTAATCATTTACCAGAATTGTCTGTGTAGCCTGCTATTCTTTTGCTTTTTAAACCATTTTTTTACATCTATGTTTTTGTACTTACAAATAGGCTTACTTTGTGTACTTATAAATAATGGATAATGTAGATGTGTTTGAGGAAGACATGATGTGCCCTGATATTTCTGCAGGTGCTGACCTTATCTCTAGTTCTGCTCTTTTGTGTGACGTGCTTAAATCACAAAGCATTGATCACTATTCACATCTGGTTTGGTAAATCATTAGGCAATGTCAACTTAGTGTTGTTGTTTTTCTTCTAGGAATGTCTATGCATCATTGCGCTTCCCTTTTCCTTCTTAATATGTATGTCCTGGGACTAATAGTTGCAAGTTATTTTACACAGGAAAGCCATACATCTGCCTTTTAAGCTAGAAGTATTATATTTAACTAAACAGTTAATTAGCCTATTCTTTATTTAGCTTCTGATTAACTCCTAGCTTGGAGATTCCATATCAATTGATATCCAATTTGCCTTAAACTCAGAGCACTGTTAGAACTTAGTTTCATTTTCATGAACATAGAAGTCAGTGCCCTTCCTACACACTATGCTCATGCTTTCTTTGGTCACTAAAGACCAAATTTCCCCTTTCTTCTTACTTAAAAAAAGAATCCAGAGCAGAGGTTGAATACTCAAAGCCCACGGGGTGAAGCATGTAATGTGCAAATGGGAATGGTGTCAGTTGTGCGAAACTTGGGAGTGGTCAGTGCTGTAGTAAAACAAAAAATATATGCTCTGGCTAAAGATTATCAAATTATTTTTTGGTAAAAACTGTGCAAATAAAACAAAATACATTTTTGAGCCATGTTTGGCCTATGGGCTACTAGTTTTCATCCACTCTCAGCACTCTTTGATAATTTATGTACCTGCTTCATAGATCCTTAACTTATGTTTGATTTGGGCATAGAGGAAGATAGATGACATGGACATTCTGGCTTCTTAGTCTTTTTATTTCAGGGCTAGAGGTTTGGTTGTCTGTCCTCTTTCATCCATGATAAAATTAGGTTATTAGTTCCACATACCTTTGATCTTCCAGAATTTGCCTATTTATTTCACTGTCATATACTGAATACCTGATTATTACTCTTAATTCATAGAAGACCTGACACCCAGTTCATATGTTTTTACCCACTCCAAAGTCCTGTGAACTTCAACAAACATGTTCAGAACACTCTGATCTCTCAGGATCTTGACTTCCTTATCTTTAGGCATCATATTATTCATTCATTCACATGACCACATACTGAGCCTTCTCATCATCTGGAAACATTATTCTTTTAAAATCCTAAATTCAAACATTCCATTCTCTGACTTAATTCCTAACCTGTATGTAGTCTAAAAAAGTTACTGATCCTCCTCCTAATGTAATTCTTTAATTGTTTTGATTCATCTACTTTACCTATATCAGTTTCTCATCTCACCCTCATTTTATTTCAATTCTTACTTATGTTGGACTTCAAGATAGCATTACCCTCATGACTCTCTTACTAGTAGTATTATTTTCAACGGTGTTACCTATTCTGCTGTTGAACTTGCACAGGAAAAACATCTTGATTAATCTGATCATCTCACCTTCACATCTGAGGTGCTTAACACAGCTGAAGAATTCATGGGATGGTACAATTTGGTTCAACATAAATTTATGTGTTCAGCTTCCTCTGTGAATTTAATTTTTCCATGTTTTTCTAACCATCTCTCTTTTGTATTTGATATTTCTCAGAAGAGCTGATTTACTATTTTTTTCTTCTCTCATATAGCCTCACCTCTGCTTCTCTGCTGCTTTCTTTCCATAAGCAGTTGAACGTGCTTTTGTCATGACACAAATGAAGAAAACACACACACTAGCCCTAGCTGGCTTGGCTTAGTGGATAGAGCGGCAGCCTGTGGACTGAAGGGTCCCAGGTTCGATTCCGGCCAAGGGCAGGAGGCAGCCGATCAATGATTCTCTCTCATCATTGATGTTTCTATCTCTCTCTCCTTCTCTCTTCCTCTCTAAAATATATTTTTTTTAAAAAAAAAGAAAACACACACACCAAAGCAAAACAAACAAAAACCACTTCCATATCATAGTCTCTCTAGATGCTGTTGTTTCCTCTTTCATGTACAAATTTTTTGATATAGTCTGTTGTACTTTTTCTGCTACCTTGTCATTCATTCTTCTCCCAGAACTTTACTCTTTATGGCTGTGGCCAAGATTATCATTGCTGGTAAATATCAAACAGTTTCAGTCTATAACTTCCTGAACTTTGTTAGCCATATTTGACACTGTTGAAATCTCTGTTCATGAGTAATATTTCTTGTGCTCTTTTGAGTCCAACTCTTGGGTTTTCTCTTACCACTGTGGCTGCTGCTTCTCAGGTTCACTCTTTTCCCTGTACCTAGCGTTTTAATGCTAGCTCTAGTGTTGTATTTTATAATCTCTTTTCTTGTTTCTCTACTCAGTCATTTCCATGATTTGTTTGTCATCAGTAGAGGGGAAATTCACAAATCTGTATTCAACCAATATCTTACACATTGTATACCTTATATTGAGGTACACATCTGCATATGAAGGTCTTTGAGACACTTAAAGACCCTAAACATGCCCCAAATTGAACTCTGTACTTCCCCCTAATTCTATTCTCATCCCATTCTTCTCTTACCCTGTGAGTACCATCCTCATCCAGTTGCGCAATCTAAAAGCTTGGACATCCTGGTCTTTGCCCACCATTTGTTCACACAGACTGAATTATTAATCTTACCAATTTTACTACTAAACATTCTTCAATAAATGTATCCACAGTTTTATTTGAAAAGTATACAAAAGAGGAAAATCTAATTTGTATTCTAAAGTTTAAAAACAGAAATTAAACATTCTTCAATAAATGTATCCACAGTTTTATTTAAAAAGTATACAAAAGAGGTTATAATAATAGTGTATTATAGAAAAATCTAATTTGAGTTTAAAGACAGAAATGAGCTTGCCTATTTCACCAAAGAGCAGACCCTTGATGAAAATAATGTTCCTAATAACCAAGTCAGTTCTTTCTTGAAAAGATCACTTTGATTTATGTTGTAAGACACATTTTTCTGAAAGTTTCTATCTCTCTGTATTTTATATATATTTGATATATATCTTTCCACAGGACCTTTTTATTTTTTTTTTAAATCCTCACCTGAGGATATTTTTCCATTGATTTTTAGAGAGAGTGGGAAAGACAGAGAAAAATATCAATGTGAAAGAAATACATTGATTGGTTGTCTCCTGCAGGAGCCCTGACCAGGTTGTGGGGTGAAAAGAGCCTGAAACCGAGGTACGTTTGATCTGACCGGCATCAAACCCAGGACCCTTCAGTCCGCATCCAATACTCTATCCACTGAGCAAAACTGGCTAGGGCAGGACTTTTAAAAAAAACATCATACTATATGGTGTGAGTAGGTGACTATTTTAAGGCCTGTTCACCTCTGATTAAAATGTTATAAGAAAAATGCTCTTAGTGGTTTGCAGATTTTATTCTGATTTGACAAATAATTCATAGTTTTCTTTGATATCACTCTTTTACATGCAGTTGGGTGAAATATCAACCACAAATGGAGCTAGATTGTATTTATCATTAATTTTGACATTTCCTCAGATGATTTCTGGGAACCATTGTAACCTGCTTAATTTGTCTCTGTATAATGGGAAGCAGATAGCCTCAATTAATGTACTGATTAGTAATTTCTTTTAATGAGTTTCAGTAGTTTCTCTCATTATTGCTGACACAATACCCAGAATCCTGGAAACGTAGATTTGAGTATTATTAGAACATAAAACCTGAACCATTGCAGAATTGCTTTTCCGTGGCATATTTGTTGTTTACTGGTTACTTCTCTCTTGTGTGCATGTGTAAGCAGGAAAGACATTTGAAACCACTATGGATTCGTAGTCTTATGGAGTTTGCAGATTTGTTGATGAGCTCGTGTCAGCCTCCGATAATGGGGAACTAGCTGTGGCAACCCCTTGGCGTCTACGGAATTGGTTGCTCCTTTCTATAAGCAAGAAATAAAAGACCTCATCCTTGGAAATGGAGTTAACTCCTTCAGGAGGCAGTTCAAGCCTAGTGTTAGGCTTTATGAAAAGACATTAGAAAGTTACTTTTGCCCTGAACAGGGAATGGTAAACATGCACGGTTTATATATTACAAAGAAAATAGATAAACCCTCTTCTCTGGCTTAGTATCTTACCTTCTAAAGAAGAGGGTTTAAGACCTGTGGGATTTCTTAAATAGCATAGGCACTTGGACAGTAATGGCCTTTTTGTTGTTGCTGCTGTTGGAACAGGAACATATAAACTGTGGTCAAAGCATCAGACTTCCTCCTATGAATGTTTACAGCCAATTTTTCTTCTGTCTCTATTAGGGGCATTTATTGTCACAGCTGCTATGTGCCAGATCAAGCAAAGACCAGAGAATTCTGCAAATGTCTGCTAGAGCGCTCCTCTTTCACAGAAAGGTGCTTCCTGATTGCCACATTTTATGGTGATGAAGTTTCAGGACATTTATGGAAGTGTGTGTCATGAAGCAGATGGCTTGTTAGCCTGTTTTAGCAAGCTCATTCATATCCATACAATATTAAAACTTTTCCACGTTCATGAATTATAAAAGAACACTAGATTCTGTGTAGTCCAAAGAGTTCTTTAATTATTAAAATTTGATGTGCCAAAGGATTCAAACCTGCGTGGAAATTAAAGAGGGGCTTTGAATCAAGATAAGGATGCTGCTGAACTTGATTCCTGCGAAATTACTTCTCTTCAGGAGGTACTGGATTTCTGCTAGTATTACAAGCACTAATAAAGCTTTATCTCTTATTACTTCCTGACATAAAGCCTTTGTGAAAGGGAAACTTGTATTACAAAGACTGTTCCCTTCCCTGGGAGCATGAGACATACTCTCGTAACTCAGTGCTTTTACATATGCCGTCCTTATGTCTGAAAAAAACATTTCCTTCTCTTTCATGCATCCAACTTTGAAAAACCTACCTAAATGTCAAGGCCCATCTCAAACAAAACTTCCTTTAAGAATGTTTCTGATTTCTGCCATCCTGTGATTCCTTCCTTCCCTGAATCCCATCATAGCCCTCTCTGGTGTATTGCATCTTGTCCTCCATTATGTTTATGTATGTGCTTGTTCTGTGTCATGCATTAGATAACCCTCTTAAGGCTGATAAGCCTCTTTCCTTTATCTCTATATAGTTCCACATTGCCTAATGGAGTGTCTTAAAAGTAGTAGGTGCTTAATGGATATACATATTGAATATTTATTTTAAAGTTTCTTATGATAAGAATACCCTACAATATTATTTTGATAGATGTTATTTCTTTTTGAATTAAAATGTTAAGGCCATATCATCTATAAAGCTTCTCATTTTTGCTTTGGCCCTCAAAAATGTCTGAGCTGTGTTCTGCTCATTTACAATACCTTCTCTCTTAGCCTTTGCTTTTGATATAATTTTTCTCTTCCCTCCCCTTTAGCATCTAGCCCTATTTTCTTACTATTATTTCTGTGGTTATGGATTTTATTATAACTCATTCACTTATGAGACATTTATTGTCCTTAAGGTAGTAGGCATTAGGCTAGACACTAAAGATATAAAGACTAGTATGATATAGCTGACACTCTCAAGAAGCTCAAATCCTAATTTTTAGTTGAAGTATTTAAACATTTACAACAAAGTAAATAAAAACAAAATTATAGCTTTCAGTTTTTTACTCTTTCTTAAAAGTGGTAACAGGAAACCATATTTCCCCCAGGTCATACTAATTCTTTCTTTCTTTCTTTTCTTTTTTTGCTTGTTCTCTAGATTTCTATGAAATACTATAAATCTCATTTCCCTCCTTTTTAAAACACCTCCTTTTGAAGCAGACATGAATAATTATAGGCCTCACTTTATCCAGAGTGGATGCCAAACACCAAAAAACAAACAAACAAAAAAATCACATGTCATTGAAAACCTATTAATTTATTTGATATTGCAAATATTTTCCTTTCCTTGGTGGAAAGAAATAATTTACTTTAATTTATTTCTAAGGTTATCATAAATCAGATTGCCAGAAAATGTTGCTTTAGTATCAAACTCAAAGGAGAGCCAGAATATTCACTAGTAGAGCATCCTGATCTTGGCTTTTTCTTCCCTGAAGCTTATTTACAGTAGATTCACAGAATAATGTTTACAGGTGAAGGGCATAATGGGAAAATGCTCCCCCACCCATCATATCTTACAGAGTTTGTTTTCAAATTGAGATAGATTTAAGACACGCTTCTGACATAGTTTAACAAATGGTTTTCTTTCCCTGATGAATGTTGTGGAAAGAACATTAACTTCACAAATGGGGCCCCTGAGTTTAAATTCTACCTTTGAGTACTTAGCTCCACCAAATTGATGCTGGCATGGCACTGGTCTCAGCCTCCATTAGCTTATCCAAATTGAAAAGATTAGACTAATGTAGTCACTAAGTTACTTTCCATCTCCAAAAGTTTCTATTGCTATAGGTTTGGTTTAATTAATTAATTAAAATAACGATGATTGTATTTGTTTAGATAATTTCTTTTATGTTTGTTCCATCAATCCTGTTAAAATGAGATCCCAGCTTTATTAAGTTTGCTGCGTTAAAAAAAAAATGTATTCTCAGGATAAATGATCTGTTTCTACAAACCTTAGGACTATAAGAGAGAGAAAACGACGTTTGATCTCTGCATCTCGGCTGACAGTAATTGGCTGATTACTTTGAAAATTCACTGTTGGCCAATTAGCCATAGCCAGTGCATTTAAAATATGCATTCTGGATGACTAAATTTACGTAAAATTATGTACAAAAAGTCATATAATTATAATCAGATCCTCATTTGTTTGTAAAAGGATGATTTTTTTTTCAATTAAAAGCAAGCAAAGTGAAGCATGAGTTTGTTATTCTCATGCTATTTCTAAAACCAGTATCTGACTATATATCAGCGATGTAGATAGTTTAAAAGCAAACAAACAACAAAAGCAGTGTTATACATGCCTGTATAGTACTTACCATGGGTCCAACTCATTTTCATCACTATCAAACGCCCATCTCTACCTGTCAAAATTATAGCCAACTCCTAGATGATCTCTCTTAATTAGCAGTCATGAAAATTATCATGGCACATTTTTTATATTTTTAAAATGTCCTTCTGAAATGTGCCTGAGATAACTACATTGTTCTTTACTATAAAAATCAAAAGGTTCTGCAGTCCCCTTCACTCCCTGACCTCTCTGAGTCAAACCAATTACCAGCCAATTTTCGATAATGAGCAATCATATAATCATAAGATTGGAAGAGACCTTGAGAGGGCATGTGATTCACCCTCCCATTTCAGTTTGGGCTCCACTGAAATCATCTTGGAAAGTAATTATCTACCCTTTTCTTTGACATTTTTAAAGCAAAGGGTCCACCATCTCTGGGCTCCAGTTACTCACAGGAGCAACTTGCTTGATCATGCAACCTTTATTGGCTTTCTTTTCCCTGTCTCATTTCCCACTCCCCTGTTGATGTTTCCTGCGATCAGCTCCCAAATGAACTACTTGTGCTCAAATCCTCATTTCAGGGTTCACTTTAAGTTAACTCAATTAAGACACTCTGATTATAGCCCTTAATGAAGACAGGAATCATCAGTCAAATAAAGAAAACATTAGATTGATTACATTAATGTTAACCCAAACAATGTCCATATTTGTGTATTGTTATGAAAAACCAGGTGCCAAATCATCCCTCACATACAATAGTTTTTTATGTTGTATCTAAGTTCTGAATGCTTATTTTTCAACTTTCATAATGATAATAGTGGTATCCAAAGCAATAATTATATAACTACTAGAGGCCCGGTGCATGAAATTCTTGCACTGGGGGGGGGGGTTGTCCTTCAGCCCCTCCTGCACCCTCTCCAATCTGGGACCCCTCTCACAATCCTGGACTGCTGGCTCCCAACCACTCACCTGCCTGCCTGCCTGATTGCCCCTAATTGCTTCTGCCTGCCAGCCTGATCACCCCCTAACCACTGCCCTGCCAGCCCGGTTGCCTCCAACTGCCCTCCCCTGCCAGCCTGGTCGCCCCTAACTACCCTCCCCTGCTGGCCTGGTCACAATTGCCCTCCCCTTCCAGCCTGGTCGCCCCAACTGCCTTCCCCTGCCATCCTGGTTGCCCCTAATTGCCCTCCCCTACTGGCCTGGTTGCCCCATCTTCCCTCTCCTGCTGGCCTGGTTACCCCTAATTGCCCTCCCCTGCTGGCCATCTTGTGGCTGTGGGAGCCACCATCTTTGAGGGCATGGCAGTCAATTAGCATATTCCCTCCTTATTGGCTGTGGGTGCTGCCATCTTTGCAGCCTGCTGCTCAGTCGTTTGGTCATCCCTCACTACCTCCCCTGCTGGCCTGGTCGCCCACACAGCCTGTTCGGTCGTTCGTTCAGTTGTGATGGTTGCTTAGGCTTTTATATATATAGATCATCCACAATGCAGCTGTTTCATTCGGAGTAGCAGGAACCCAATCCTTATATCTAGGATGTTGAAAGCTTTTAAGAGAACATTTTAATATATCTTTCAAAAAAAAAAAGAGTTGGAAGTCTCATCGTTCCTCTTTTATTCACTGATCTAGATAAATATGGGTTGGAAAAAATCATCTCAGCTAAATCTGTTAGAGCTATATTTTAAGTAATGTGTACAAAGGTCTAAGAAGTCAGGTTTCTAGATTAGTTGGTTAGAGTTAACATAAATCAAGTACTGTTCATAGCTCAGAATGTCACTAAGAAATGGAACATACACAAAGGTTTATTACAGAGCATAGCTAGGGGCTGGTCCTACTTGGCCTCCTTCCTCTCTCCACCGTGTCCACCAAGGGTTATATAGAAAAATGTTAAAGGCTAAATGGGATGTTTAAATGCATCACTATAATATACTGTCACCACCTTCCTGACAACAAGGAGGTGAATCTTTGGGGTGGGCAGGTAACAATGATAAAACTCTACTTTTTCCCTTTAATCTCCTTTTCCTTTTTATCATTTTATGGGGATAGTAAATCATAATAAGATTTAATTTTCCTCTCCCTTCTCCCACCCCCCTTTTTGAGTGGTAAGTGGTACCTGGGTATACCACTGGCATGAGAGGTAGCCCTTAGCTCTGACAACCCAATTTTGGTTTGGGCCAGGACAAATTAATACCTTGAAGGCTACTATCTCTACTCCATTTCTAGGCAGGGCATCAGGAGGTTTATGGTCTGGCATTTCCTTTCTTGTGCATGTTGTCTTAAGCTTACTGTATGATGCAACTTCCTTTCAAACCCTTACTGTGAATTATAAGTCAATTGGACTTAGTTTTCTGTGTTCTACTCCAACAAAAAGGAAACTCGTTGTTTAATCAATCTGCCTGACTATGGTAGCTATTTTATCCACCTCTTGTCCACTCCATTGGTGAAGGGGGGTGGGGCGGGGGGATTCTCTTCTTGTGATTGTGGGGCTGGCCAAGCATACAGCTTCTAATCCTAAAAACTTGAGATTGACAGAAATTTACTAGTCACATATACTCACAGCCTGAGGGTGGAGGACATTGAATGCAACGCAGGGCCACACAGGGTAGCACGTGGGAGCACAGTGAATAAGTAGGGTTGTGGGAGTAGCAAGAAAGCATGATGACCCATGATTCCTGTGGGAGGATGATATTGGTTTGTTTGAATATTTTCACAGTCTGTTAACGAAATGAAACTCATTAAGTTGAAGACCAGGAGGAGTATAGTTGGTCTGGCTAATAGGGGACCAGTGAGGTGGAAGTCTTTTCTACTCTGTGAGAGCACATTGGTGAGAGCAGAGGAACTCACAGTTAGGTCTTTGGGGCCTTGTTAGGTTCAAAGATGTCAAGGCAGTAGGTGACATTTTTGGTCAGAGGCCAGTTAGGTATTGTCCCTATTATTGAGGTTGCTTGTCTGGAGTTCTAAATAGGATTATCCTTGTTACCTGGAGAGCTTTCTATCTATTTCAAGTCACCCAGTTTAGATAAATTTGGTTTAGTCTGGTTGTTTGTTATTCTTATTACGAGTTTGGGACTCCACTTGGGTTCACTATATTTCTTAACACCTTGTAAATTTCATAACTTTTTTCCAGGCACGTTGAGTCTCCAAATCTAATTTTCTCCAACCTTATCACTGTATGTTCCTGTCCTTCTGAAGCCTTGCTTACATATGACTTGTTTTGAAGTCTCCTATGCCAGGTGTATTAATGATCCCTAAGAATGCTTTTGAAATCAGAACCTTCACTAACTCTACTTAAATTTTTAATAAAAATGAAAATGATAATGATGAAATATACTATTACTTATTCATTATTATGTGCCAGTTGTCCTGCTGAATTCTTTAAGCACATGTTGTCAATTAACTCTCACAAACCTGAATTCAGAATCGAGGAAAGTTAGGCTCAGTGATCTTGGGCAACTCTTCCATGATCAGGCAGGTAGTTAATGGAAAAGTCTTGACTATAAGGATTTGTTACACCTACTGTAAAACTCATAACAATTTAAGTGAAGTGATTAAGTATTTCCAAATTTCCAAATGAAGGTCATGAGTTCATAAAGATTTGGGAGACCTTGGCACATATTTAGAAACCCCGAGGCCTGACCAGCACAAGTGCCCAGCATCCCGGTCCTGCTTATGTTGCCAGCCATTATCTCACCGATAACACCTATAGTAAAAGGCAAAGGGCAGAGATCCTTGGGGAGACACATCTTAGTATGGAAAGGAGACTTTTAATGCAAGAGTCACACCTTTGTGTGAGCAAGGCAGCCGACCTTAAAATGAAGCTATTAGAGTTTCACACTGTGGGGAATAACGCCATGGATTGGAGAGTAGAAGGTATGTACTTACAATGGCAATAAAATCATCCAGGTCCTTTGGGAGATTATACCAATAATTTATGGGGCTCAGTGATAGTATCTCCCTCTCCGCTTACTTTTGTGGCTATTCCTAATATTTATAATTTGTATCTCACCTTCCTGCTTCATATCAACTTCAAGAAACGAAAAAGAAGACAGACTGTTTTCCTGAAGGCTTTATAGCTTTGGTGTCACCATCTGGGAGGGACTTTGGTACCCCGTAGGAACAAAGTAATGGAAATTTTCCATGCTCAGGGTTGATTTGAGTTTGCCTATCTGGTCAGTGCCAACTTATTCTGTGGGCAGCATGTGTGAATCCCAAGATATTTTAGTTCTGTTAATCTGATCAGTGCCAGTTCATTTCTGGCTTTCCTGTCCACCTGCTGACTCTCTGGTGTTGGCTTCCTGCTGCTCTGTCCATCTGTTAAGAATTTATTTACAAAATACACTAAAATGCAAACAGCACCAGAGTGGGACTTAGCATCCCCCTGCCCAGGGATGGCATCATGCCAGAGCAGTTTCCAATTGTTACTAAGCATAAGTACAAGAAATTGGAAGATTCAAGGGACTCTTACTTTCACTTGAAATTCATCAGGCAAAATGGCAATGGGAAGTATCTTTATTTCTATCCAGGGTAGGAAATACTTACACTACATAGAGATGAAGCATCTAATTTCAGAGCCATTTGTAGAAAGAGTATTGGATTGCTAACTAGAAATCCATGATTATAATCCAGGATCTATTATTACCTGTTCATGTGATGTTATCAGAGTTTCACTTTTGGAAAATTTTGTACTAGGATTTTCCTCATTTTCATGTAGAACCATGCATGCACATTGAAACACATGGATGTAACACATATGGAAGTAGGAATAAAACAAGTAGGGGTTATTCTGGCTTGAATGATGTCATACATTGAGGGTAGGATGTTCTTATGGGATTTAGGTTGCCATGAGGTGGGTGGGGTAGGGGCAAGCTCTTGATTGATGAGGTAGAAATTCCTCCAAAGCAACAAAAACCAGAAGTAAAATAAGTCAAAATAATTCAAAAACTATTAATAGAAAGAGAAAGATATTTGTGGAGGTGAAAAAAAAGTAACAGAAGGAGAAAGAATCTGTAGTGTTTCAATTTTTCCTTGTCTAAGGCTATGCGTGTGTAAATGGAAGAGTTGGGATATTACTCATAGCTGAGCACACAGTTGATGATTGGATCAAAATGGTATGAAATAAGATTTAGAGGAAATTTTCACAGTTATAGTTCTGAGGTCAGTGAGAGAACCATGTTAGAAGACTCTCAGCAAGGAAACTGGATTAAGAAAACTCCCTGTCTCTTCAGCCATCAAAAATAAGATGAACAAAAATTGAAGCTTAGTAATTTATGAAATGTTGACCTTCCATATGCCATACAATGACTTAATGCTCATTACATATTTCTGGTCAGCATTTTTACCAGTTGCCCTGAGGTAAGACTTAGCAAGTAATTTGGCAAGATTGTGTCTTTCCCAAGAGGACTAAAAATATGGTAAGGTTTTGAGCATCCCAAAGAAGGTAGCATTTTATGAACTCTTATTTGAGCTTTCCCAGATAGGGTAAATTATAATAATGGTGCATTTTGAAATTTTATTTAGCAACTATTAAGCTCTGAGCCTTATTTTAATATATACATATAATTTTTAAATAGCTTTTAATTTTCAGAGTAGTTTTAGATTTACAAAAAAACTATGCAGAAAGTCCAGTGTTCTCTTATGCCCCACCCCTAAATTTTCCTTATTATTACTATCTTGCATAGTGTGCTACCTTTATTATAATTAATTAACCAATATTGACACCTTATTATTAACTAAAGTCCACAGTTTGTGGTTTTTATATTGTACAATTCTATGGGTTTTAACAAATGTCATGTTTCCAACATTATAGTATCATAGAATAATGTCACTACCCTAAAAATATCTTGTGCCACCTATTTATCACATCGCCAAACCCTGGCAACCACCAGTCTTTTTTTAACTTTTATTTAATTTTTTAGTCTCTAGCTTTTCCTTTCCCAGAATGTCATATATAGCTGGAATCATATAGGATGTAGGTTTTTCAAACTGATTTCGTTCACTTAGCAACATGGACATAATGTTCTTCCATGGTTTTCTGTGTCTTGAAAGCTCATTTCTTTGTTACCAGTCAATAATATTTCATTTTATGGATGCATCATAGTTTGTTTATCCATTCACCTATTGAAGGACATCTTGGTTGCTTCCAATTTGCGGAAATTATGAGTAAAGCTTATATAAATATTCATATGCAGGCTTTTGTGTGGTAATAAGTTTTGAAATGATATATACCTAACATATATCTAAGCACTATTGCTAGATCATATGCTAAGAATATGTTTAACTTTGTAGGAAACTTGCAAATTATCTTCCAAAGTAGCTGTATCATTTTGTATTCTCAGCAGCAATGAATGAGAATTCCCACTGCTTCAAGTCCTCACAGGCATTTGGTGTTGTCAGTGTTCTGAATTTTGGCCAGTCTAATGGGTATAGTGGTATCTCATTACTGTTTTAATTTGCAAAGCCCTAATGACAAATGAGGTTGAACATCTTTTCATATGTTTGTCAGCTTTATATCTTCTTTGGTAATATACCTGTTTATATATTTTATCTGTTTTAATTTGGTTGTTTTGTTATTGTTGAGTTTTAAACTGCTTTGTATAGTTTGGATACAGGTGTTATCAATATATGTTTGCAAAGTGAGTTTCTTATAGAGAACTTATAGTTCATGATTTTTAATCCACTTTGATGGTCTCTTATATTGGTATAATTCAACCATTACATTTAAATTGATTATTGGTATAATTGATTTAATATCTATTTTATTTGTTGTTCTTTTTGTCTTCCATATATATTTTCTGCCTTCCCTGGTTTTAATTGAGCATTTTATATGATTACATTTTCTCTCTGCTCTTAGCGTATTCACTATACTTATTTTAAAAATATTTTAATAGTTTCTCTACAGGTTGCTATATACATTTACAACTAATCTAAGTCCATGTTAAAATAACACTATACTGCTTCATGGGTAGTATAGGTACCTTGTTTTTAATTATGACTTTGATAATTGGGAAGTTACCACACATTTTATATTTGGGTTCTAAAATTAGCATGGTATAGAATCTCACACATTTTTTATATAATATTATATTATACTAGAGGCCCGGTGCACAAAAATTTGTGCACTCGGTGGGGGAGGGGGTCCCTCAGCCCGGCCTGTGCTCTCTCGCAGTCTGGGACCCCTCGGGAGATAACGACCTGCTGGCTTAGGCCTGCTCCCGGGAGGCAGAGGGCAGGCCCAATCCCTAGGTGCAGCCCCTGATCAGGCTCAAAGCAGGGCTGATTGGGGAGTTGGGGCGCCGCCCCCTGTCATGCACAGAGCAGGGCGGATCAGGAGGTTGCAATGCCACCCTCAGTCAC
>NW_005363836.1:3702783-3705513 GCF_000412655.1 Myotis brandtii | reverse complement strand
GAGGGATAGAGAGTTAGAAACATCAATGAGAGAGAAACATCGATCAGCTGCCTCCTGCACACTCCCCACTGGGTATGTGCCCGCAACTAAGGTACATGCCCTTCACCGGAATCAAACCTAAGACCCTTGAGTCCGCAGGCCGATGCTCTATCCACTGAGCCAAACCAGTTAGGGCTTATATTATAGCTTAATCATTTAATTTGAACCTAACATTAAATTATTAATCCAAATTCTTTATTCTCCTGTAATAATATTATTACTCTGTATGACATCATGGTGGATGGTTTTGAGAGACAATTCTCCATCGATTTCTCATGTTTCTTCACAGTGCAGGTGTTCTTATCTAGTTGAATAGCAAGCAACCCTTAAGCTAGAGATAATATATCCCCCCAGAGATATTTAGAGACACATCTCCCCAGAGTTACTTAGGGTGGTAAACATAAAGCCTAAATGCCATAGACATGAATGAATTAAACTTAATAATTTTAATGCATCTTAAAGACTATGTATTAAACCAAATGAATCTTGTTGGATTTTAGGCTATATGGAAAAGAAAATGAAAACATTCAGGCAAAGGAGGACTCAAGAAACATGAAGCACTTTTGCACATCAAAAACACCCATTCTTCAAGACACTTTACTTCCATCTGTTGGAATATTATTGAGATAGATTGGTTTTGCTGGAACAAGACATTGCCATCTGCCAGGAAATTGTTGTCATAACAAAACAAAGGGATAGGGTCTATCCTGTAAATGGTTCTCTTTCACATATGGTATCATCTGTAGGACACATACTTACCATGTGGGGCAGCCCTGACAAGAAGAAAACTTTATTTAGAAAAATTCACCTTGTAGAAAGGCTTCAGGTTTTATCAAACTCTCCAGATTTGCACCCACTGCTAAAACCTCAAGTGATTTTCATGAAACAAAGATGAGTCAAGGAAACGGAATTCATATTGTTGTATACCTACCTACTACTTACTAGATATAGCACTAATCCTCCCACTAAAATTTTGAATTAGACTGAATTATATGTGTTACAAGGATGAGGAAACTAAAGTTTGAGAGTACAAAGGTGTTTCCAGGTAGTAGGTAGAATAAGCACCCAGCATAATAAGCACAAGTTTGTTTATTCCAAGGCTAGAGATATTCAGTGACAAAATTCAGCCATCACACTCAAATTCTCATCATGGAGTTGGTGCAAGAAGGCTGAGAAGGAATAGTTCTATTCAAGCATGAACTGTATGCCCAAGCTTCTCCACCTAGAAGGTACAAATTATCACCTTTTTTAGTGATTGCCAATGTCCAATAAGAATTTACTAACCACCACTATCATTCCTAAGAAGACCTTGAGGGAAAGTATCTTTGACCAAGACTCACATAGTGTGGGTGGGGTCTACAACATTCCAGTTACACATGCCAGCATTTGGGGGGATGTAGGAGCTTGTCAGAAATTATGGTAGAAACAAAATCTGTAACTTTTGTACTGGTTGGATGTGTGGCTTTAATATTATGTCTATTTCCTTGTTTATTTGTTTACTAGAGACCTGGTGCAGAAAATTCATGCATAGGTAGGAGTCCCTAGGCTTGGCAGCAATCAGGGCTGATCTGTGGGGTAACCAGCAGGGCAATTGGGGGGCTCCCACTGGCACCCGCCTTGGCCAGCCTGCTGCCACTCGCTTGCCGGCCCCGCTCCCCACCGCCATCTCCAGTCACCTCCCTCTGTAGGGCAACCAGTGGGGTGGTTGTGGGGGCCCCTGCTGGCACCCACCTTGGCTGGCCTGGGGCCTGAGGGCTGGGGGCAGCTCCTGCATTGAGCGTCTGCCCCCTGGTTGTCAGTGTGCATCATAGAGACTGGTTGTTCTGCCATTTGTTTGATTTGCATATTAGGCTTTTATTATATAGGAATTGAAGAAGTCAAAGTCTGTAAGCTGCCTTCAAGAAGTTAGGATAACTGATGTTAAATCATGGCTCTGATGAAGGATATTCAGAAAGGTATTCTTGGATTTTTTCAAGTGAAAAATAAAAGTAATAAACACGGCGTGAGTATAGAACAATTAATGTGTGTGTGTGTATGTATATCTATATATCGGGGAATGTTAGGTTCCTTGTCTTTGTTGTCGTAAAAGTAGTGGCTGCACAGCCTATATATTTAAAGTGCCTATCTTAAGCTAAGCTGATTTACTAGACTTTATTTCTAAACCTCATACTTGCTTATCAGTCCCAGCCTCCTTCCAGCCATTTTCTGTTGGTGCTACTAATGCAGTGGTTCTCAACCTTGGCTGCACATTAGAATCACCTGGGAATCTTTTTAAAATCCTGATTTCTGGGCCTCATCCTCCAGAAATTCTGTTTCTTTGTTATGGGGTGGGGCCACAACATTAGTAACAAAGAAACAGAATTTCCGAAGTATGAGACCCAGAAATCAGGATTTTAAAAAGATTCCCAGGTGATTCTAATGTGCAGCCAAGGTTGAGAACCACTGTACTAATGTCTTCCACCTGTATTGCTGGGGACTAATTGCAGCAGCTCATAAATGCAAGAAGTTCATCAAAAGGTTGGTGGACCTTGATGCTTCAGCAGGGCTGAAGATACATATTATTGCTGCTGGAATAGTTGAAAGCATTTCCCCAAACCTAAAATTTGCATATATTATTGCCTGCTGCCTGACAGCCAAAGGCAGTTCCCCAACCTGATAATGCCTACTGTTTACCAAACTTACCTTTGAGAG
>NW_005363836.1:3695844-3702597 GCF_000412655.1 Myotis brandtii | reverse complement strand
ATATATATATATATATTCTTTGCTTTAGGGCAATTTGTGTTGATAAAAAGCTAAAAAGCTAGGGGTCTAGAGATTCAGAGAACTTGGTTACTGAAGCTAGTTCTCCTCTGGCCTTCCAAATTTATACTCATGTCTACTCTCTTTATTAATTTACTCGCAGCCCTTCTCCAGATTCCTGAATCCTTCTAGATGCAGGGAAACACCCTGGCACTATATATTAAGCTTCACTTGGTTTCTGAGTGAACATTGATTATGGTAAGCTACCGACTAGGATCATCAGCACCTCAACTAGTGGGATGTGAAACTTTGCTGCTTTTGATCTGAGTTTTTCCCCAGCACCTGTGTGCACTGCAAATGGCAACCTGCCCTTTTGCACTCTCTGCACCTGCGAAAAGCCCACTTTGCCAAAGTAATTTAACCTCACACCTGTTTGCTTACTGATCAATTTTCTTAATGAGCACTTTATTTAAATTTAACCCACTTTGCCCGCTTTCTATTGCCCTTTACTGTCTTGTGTCTTTTCTTTTTCAAAGCATCATCATTGTGCTTCTAACTTAGTTCTGGAATGTGGTACCTATGTTTTCCACTCATACTGAAGCCCCTTTCTCGCCCTCAGTTCACTTGCTAAGATTGGACACCCTGTGTAGCATTTTCTCACTGGGTGCTACCTGCTGTGATCTCTCCAGCTCTTGGCTTCTGTTTTGCTCTGAATGGACTGAGAACTTGACATCTGGCCAGGCTGCACATCTGTGTTAGTATTACCCGCTACTTGAACTTTCCCTATCCCAGCCCACCTATGGCAATGAATCTTCCGAATTAGATCTTTCCAAATTGAAACTGCATTCACCACCTCTCTTATGACTGCACCCAGTACCTTAGGCTTCTAGCTACCCCAGAGCCAGGCAGATCCCTTCTTCAAAATGGTCCCATTCTTTCTGAGATGCTGAAGTTCTTGTATAACTCTTGCTTGAGCCCACATTCAGTGCTTACACTACAGGTTTATTCCCAGAAAACTCTGTTTCCCTGTGTTTGCTCATACCTTGCATCCTGCCCTTCACTATTATTGGTCTCATTACCTAACAGGCTGAGAAGAGACTCCTTAAAATCAGGTTTGAGTCGGGAGCCAAGTGTCTATGACTCCTACAGGCCAACTTTCCTCTCTCAGCACAGACTGTTAAATAGTGTTGGGCAGCCATGCATTCCTGCCAGAGTTCAACAAAACAATTTTTCAGAAATCCCTGTCAGTGAAGAGGTGAACAAGCACACAGATAGTAATGGACTTAAGGCAAAGCTGTGCAGTTGTAAAGAAAAAGTGGTAAATATAACTGTGGTTCTTTCCACTCCTCAATATATGCAGCTATAGCTACAAACAAAAAGAGCCTCTAAGTGTGTCCCACTGACATATTATTAAGCATTGTATTTGGAATCAGCTCTGACTGAAGCACACGTTAAGGGTTTGTTCAATGTGATCTGCAGAGACACATTATTAAAGTGCCCTGTTCCAGAATAGAAAGTCAGATCCTCATTAACTGGGACAAATAATGTTTAACATCCGAGCTCAAGATTGGAAGGAAAATCCCTATCTCCAACTGACAGATGTGAGTGTTGGTAGCATTGTCACATAACCCTGGGAATTCATTAAAAGTGTCAGGCTGTGTCACAGGGGCATTTTGCATTGACAGCCCCAGTGGAAAAAAGCTGTGATAATTGCTTTCATTCCTTGCTTACCTTTCACCTTAGCAAGGAAATACGATGGTAAATAAATAACCCTGCGCTGACACATCACACGCTGTGTGCAGGAAACTGCTCTGTGAAATGTGCATCTCGAGGACTGCAGGGCACTTTTCATAAGAGAACTACTAGAATGTATCCTGCTGGTTTTATGTGAATACTGACTTCCTTTCTTCCTCTTCCCCCACCCCCCCTTTTTTTTTTTTGTTAATCCTCACCTCAGAATATTTTTCCATTGAATTTTAGAGAAAGTGGAAGGGACGGGGAGAGACACAGAGAGAAACATTGATGTGAGAGACACATGGATTGGTTGCTTAGAGCACATGCCCCCACCAGGGAATCAAGCCTGGATCAAGCCCTTGATGGGAATTAAACCCATGACGCTTCAGTCACTGGTCGACGCTCTATCCATTGAGCCAAACTGGTTAGGGTATCTTCCCTACTTCTTAACTGAGACCAGGTTATTCAGTAACTCTTGACTCTTTGAGAGAAAAGTAAACAATGGTAAAGAGGGAAAAATAGTAAAAAATAAAGAAAGAAAAGAAGCAAGTTAGGAAGGAGAGAGAGAGAGAAGAAAAGAGAGAGAATAGGAAGAGAGAAAGAATGGAGGAATGAATGAATGAATTGTGTTTTAGAGGCAGGCATGCATGAAGTGAAAATCTCCTACCTATAATCTTACTAATGGAAGGGAGGATGATACTATTTCCTATTAAATAAACACTCATTGTTAGCTGGCAAAGCACATACAAGAAATACAGAGAATGTGCAGAGTAGTTCTTTGTTTGGGGGTGTACGTTTCTATTGATTCGGATTCCTCAGGGAACTTGGGCTTCTGAGATGGCTTTTCTATTCTATCCACTTTTTCATCTCAGCTCTTCATGAGTCTTTCAGTCTCCAAGCTCAGCACCATCCCTGTTACCCTACTAGTAAAGCAACTCACTGTACTTGACCTTGTCTCATCCTTTCCTTTAATTCCTCTGCTCTGCTCCTCTAGAGTGCTTCTCTTCTTTGCCTCAACCTCTAGCTCCAGTTCATTTTCATCTGCTGCCATTCTGTTTGGCCCTAAATTGAGGATAAAGATGAAACTGTTTGGAAGACTTTAGATTGTACGGATAAAGACTAAGATGCCTTCTCTTTTTAGCCTTTTGCCTGTGTAATATTATGCTAAAATAATTTGGTTATTTACTGAAAGTGACAGGTTCTCTTCATCTACCTTGAGTCTTACTGCCTACTGTCTCCATATTAATCTTGGCTGTGTCATAAACAACATCTTAGTAAGAGGGGATGTGCTCATATCAGGTTTTAAACAGGGCAGGGACAGAAAAAAATCTGTAGTTTTCTCAATTTTATAAGAAGCGCATATTAATGCTATTTTATGAAACTAAAGATAAAGTAGAAAATGCTCTAAAATGTTTGGAATTTTGTGCATATTTAATAAATGGTGACTACTAGTATAGGTACTAAGCTGCTGAAGATCTGATAAATGGCTGGGTGCACTTGACAAATGGACACTTCTTTGTCATTACTATCAAAAGTTATACTTGAAAAAGACATTTTCTTGGTAGGATTACAAGGAAAGTGAGTTCTAGAATAAAATCATTTATTAGAGGTGACATTTTTATATCTCATACCTGATGTAATTTTAAAATCATGTTAACAGCATACAGAACTGGATGTTGACTTTGGCCTCTGACCATAAATCATGCAATGAACTAGAAAATTAAGAAGATGATTTTATTTAGGCCACAATAGGGATAATGTTTATAACTGAGGAATAGCTCAAAGAAAAGGAAGGGGGACAGGTATTATAGAGGCAAATAATCATGGCAATCTTGAGGAAAGGTGGAGAGAAGGAAGGGGGACAGGTATTATAGAGGCAAATAATCATAGCAATCTTGAGGAAAGGTGGAGAAAGGTCTTATCAGAGTTATTAAAGAAGAGTGGAAGTAGTTCTTTTATTTGATTTCAGAGAGGAAGGGAGAGGGAGAGACAGAAACATCAATGATGAGAATCATTGACCAACTGACTCCTGCACGCCCCCTACTGGGGATCAAGCCCACAACCTGGGCATGTGCCCTGACTCAGAATCAAACCTTGACCTCCTGGCTCATGGGTCAACTCTCAACCACTGAGTCACGCTGGCTGGGCAAGAGTGGAAATAGTTATCTGGGAATATTACAAAGAGGGTAATCCTTGCAGTTAGAAGGTTAGCTTATGAGCTTGTTAGCATTAGCTGGAACAAAAAATGGTGTGTGTGTGTTTGTGTGTGTGAGAGAGAGAGTGGAAGAATTTTAAACAGCCCTGGCTTTCTTGGATACAGAGCTCCCATAAAGTTCAAGTTGTCAGTCTCCTATTTTACACAAGGCAACTGTCATTTGTTGCTGATCAATTTGGAAGTGATCAAAAACCTCATAAGTTGGTCAAACCTGTGTCTAAAATATAGTGTCCACGGGACCCTTGTTGGAATTGTTCCTGTAAAA
Organism: Myotis brandtii; assembly: GCF_000412655.1. Classification (NCBI taxonomy): domain Eukaryota; kingdom Metazoa; phylum Chordata; class Mammalia; order Chiroptera; family Vespertilionidae; genus Myotis; species Myotis brandtii. Next base: position 3,698,386 of record NW_005363836.1, on the reverse strand, counting down.
CCAGTTGATTATTTGTGAGAGGTATTGGCAAAGATTGGCTATTTTAGGGAGTTCAGACATCTTAGAAGAGGGATGCTTAAAATGAAAAAGAGAAACAGTGGCATTAAATGTTATATTAAAGAGCCAAGAATTATATCCTGAGGACAATCAGTATAGTGAAATTCAAGACATGGGTAAGGGAAAATATTTTGGTTATGCAGTATTGATTACTGAGTTTCTTCAAGCTCTCAAACTAAGATGTCAATGCTTTTGTTGAAGTTGTCTACAGTTTTTGTTACCTTTTATATAAGAACATGATCTGAGCATTTCCTCCAAATTCTTAGTGTCCCAGGTAGCAACTTTATAACCATAGAACCAGATCAAATTGATCCTAGCCTGTTTATTACCAGTTACTGAGTTGCTTTGCAAAGACAACAGACAAAAATCACAACCATGCAGCTGAAGTATGCAGAGAGTTGGGAACTTTGACCTCTCATTGCAACCAGAACCAAAGTCTAGCCCCCTCCATGGAACCAAAGGACTGTACATAACCAGAGCTTGAACACTGGAACCCTTTCAGAAGTGAGGGATCCGGTGTCCAGAAATATCATATCTATGTAAATAAAAGCCTAAGTGACTGAACGACCAGTCACTATGATGCGCACTGACCACCAGGGGGTAGATGCTCAATGCAGGAGCTGCCCCCTGGTGGTCAGTGCGCTCCCACAGCAGGAACACTGCTCAGCTGACCGATGGGCTCATGGCTGGCCACCGCTGCCCGGAGATGGCAGCAGAGCGGCAGCAAGCCTACTGGGTGGCTTGGGCGGCAGGCACAGTGGGGTGAGGATGAGCAGGAGCAGCAGGCATGAGTGGCAGGTGGCATTGGACTGCTGGTTTTGGCCTGATCCCCGCAGGCTACACCATGGGACCCCACCGGTGCATGAATCCGTGCACTGGGCCTCTAGTATTACCATAAAAGGTCAACTTCCCCAAAACTTCCAATTGCAACCTGCCCTGCCAGAGCTTCAGCATACCAGGCTGTTCTACTTAACCCCTTAAAACTCGCCCCAATCCCAAGATCTGGGAGACAGATTTGATTCTTGCCTCTGCCTGTCTGTTTCCTTGCTGGTCAACTTATCAATAAAAGCTTTTTTTTCCCCCTTCAAAAAAACATCGGGCAGTGGTTCCTTGCTTGGTTACAATTTCTCCAGGGAGAACACCAGTCATTATATGGTCTGCTACAGTGGTGACACCTTCAACATCATTGGGCTCCTGCTCTCAAGGCTTCTCAATATTGTGAAAAGATGAGCCAACCAGAAGGTAACATTAAGTTCCAATGGGATCTAATTGGTCAGGTTTAGTTCTCACTGACATCCAGTCATGTGGTAGGAAGAAAAATTGAAATAGTTTGGAAGATTGTCTCCAGATATTGAAGGAACTGAAATAATTGTGAAGAGGAATTTTTGGACTAGAACATGTGGTGTTCCTCTGGGCAGGATTGTTCCTGGGCTCTTGTTTGGTGGAGTCAGAGAATGAATCTACGGACAGAAGGTGGAATACCAAAGGTGGAAATTTAGTGAAGAACAAGTACAAATTCCCACATGGGGAAGGGGAAAGAATTTCACAGCACTGACTCCCACATGGTGATGGGGAAGAGTCCCACTGAGTTCCTTTTCCCTACAGTTTATAAAGGCTGCAGATCTTGGTGCCTTGATATCCCCTCTGATTGTCACTATTCCCTTGGACTGGTTACTATGGTAACTTTTGAGCTCACATGGGACATGTGAGGTTCTCCCCATCTCCTTCCTTATTGTTTTCTTATTCCCTTTGGGGTTTCTTCTCCTTCTGGATGAAGGTCTTCCTTCCCTTTATTTTGTAAATATAGACCTTTTGCTGTTTCCAGCTCCCTCATTCTATGGAAAAGTACCTGTTGCAGCTTTTCAGCTCCCCCATTCTATGGAAATATACCTTCTGCTGCTCTGCAGCCCTGTGCTTCTTCCATGGTCCCCTTAATTTCTAAAATGTCATAAACCTGTCTTTTTCACACCTAAAAATTCCTGTTTCACTTGAAAGATTGGTAAAGATTAACAATTTAAAGGTAGTTACTCAAATGGTCTTTTCCAAGAATGGGGGAGGGATAAGGAAGTCAATGAAATCTCTACTAGCCAAGGCAAGCCAATGCATTGAAACACAGAATTTCTCAATAACCTTTCCTTGAAAATAAAGCTAAATATATAGAAATATATAACTAATATCTTTGTATTTTAAAAACTGTATATAATTATTATATAACTAGAGGCCCGGTGCACAAAAATTTGTGCACTGGGGGTGGGGGGAAGGGGTCCCTCATTCCGGCCTGTGCCCTCTCACAGTCTGGGACCCCTCGGGGGATGACCATCTGCTGGCTGAGGCCTGCTCCCCAGGGGATTGGGCCTAAGCTGGCAATCAGACATCCCTCTGGCAGCCCGGCAGCCCTCGGGGGATGTCCACTTGCCAGCGGGGAGCAGACCTAAGCTGCAGTTGGACATCCTTAGCGCTGCTGAGGAGGCAGGAGAGGCTCCCA
>NW_005363836.1:3692840-3694594 GCF_000412655.1 Myotis brandtii | reverse complement strand
GTAGCGGAGGTACGGTTAATTACCATGTTTGTCTATTATTATATAGGATCTATATTGCATGAAAATGTTTAAACTTAATAAAGTACTGATTAGTTAAATGAAAGAATTAAGTTTCTAGGGATTTCATCATAAGCACCAAATTTTTAGAGAAAGCCATACATTTGCCTTATTCTCTCATTGGGAGTTATAAAAATGAAGTTTTTAAGAGGAGAGAAAATAGCAGCATGTAGAGCTTAATCTCACTTTGCCATGTATACATTGATATATGTATTGATATATATTTACTGATACATATATGTACATATTTATAGATATGCACACACATATAGAGTACATTTATATAATATTAATTAACAGTGATTTTCCTCTGGGTGTTAGTGTTTTCAATTATTTATATTTTTTTCTTTTTGTACTATCCTATTTTCTACAAAAATATCTATTAGTAATATAAAAAAGTTTACATAAGAGGAATAATTAAATACCTAGAGCAAAATAGGTATCATTAACAATGGCAATTAGCTAAACTTGATGAGTCACATTAAGACTATTACAACAAAGAGAAATAGATCAAATGTTTAAGGTACAGGTGCATATTAAATACTTGGGACTGCTATTTAGTTATTAATGAGTGTGAATGGCATTTAGTTAATTTCAGAGTAAGAGAAACAGCTATGAAAAATTTCCTAGCTTTCCTAAAAAATAAATATTAAAAGATATAGCATCATTTTCAATTCTTACATTAAAATGGGTATGAATCATTTTTAGAACTTTTTATTTTAAAAATAACCCTTATAATATTCTAGAGGCGAAGTACAATAGACATTGATATTGACTTCTGATTTGCTAAAATAAACCAGAAATTTTTTCCTCTTTGGATTTAATTAACGTCTATAATCTTTTCAGAATGTATATGTGGAAATAAGTTACTCAAAATTGCCATTATTTCATCAGTAAATTTCATGATCTTATAAAGCCTAATTTATTAGGGGAGGATAAAACCTCTTTTTATAAAAGGAGGCTAATGAAAATTCTCTAGAATTTAAAACAAACTATTCCCAGAAAACAACACAATAACTAGCAGGCTATATCTTTAATATTGAAATGTTAGAGTGAAGCAAAATTAGATTAAGTGTATCATGAGAATTGTCATCAAAAATCACCAGAAACTTTTAAAGGCATTGTCAGTATATCATATAACACAAAATGTTTGGCATAAATATGGAAAACGTATTCAAATGAGTTATTTGGCATTTGGGAGGGCTTTTGAGTGAAGGTTCAAACAATACAGTTCTGTCTTTGGCATAGGGTCCAAAGGTAAATCCAACTCAGTATATGGGCTATGCTACCTTGAAAATCACAGTAGTAAAAATGTAATATGGTTAAAGGAGTGAAAATGTTGAGAAGTGGAACATCACTGAGCTATCTAACTCAGTGTTCTGAGTGTTCTCTCTGTCTTGCCAGCCTTGCATATGATTCTCAATTTTCCATAGTCCACTTGCAGGGAACTTAGGGATGTTTTGGACTATGTTGGGCAATATTTTCTTGGGGCTCAGTTTATCAGTTGAGGGATAACAAGTCTTGGCCACTGTCATTGTCATCTCTTCTGGATGATTCATAGACAACACCAGATGTTGTTGGTCGTGATACGGAATTTTTGGACAGGAACCCATATTCTTTGTCCACCGGAGTCAAAGAATGAATTCATGGACAGAGGGTAGTATAGCAAAGGTGGAGATTTATTGAAGAATAAGTAC
>NW_005363836.1:3691266-3692534 GCF_000412655.1 Myotis brandtii | reverse complement strand
CTGCTCTGCAGCCCTGTGCTTCCTCCATGGTCCCCTTAATTTCTAAAATGTCCTAAAACCTGTCTTTTTTACCCCTAAAAATTCCTGTTTCAGTTGTACTCCCAGAGAAGAGCAAAAACTGCTCTTTGACTCAATGCAAGAGTGGTGTGAGGGTTTGAAATTTGTGAAAGTTGGGTATAAAATTTAGTTTGATTCCCAATCTAAGTTATTCTTTTTTCTATGATATAAACTACATTCTTAACTTCCCATTGGCCCACCGCTACTTGCTGCCCATCCATAATCTTATTTGGGAGAAACAAAACAATACAAAACAAAAATAAATTTATTTTTTTGCATTTCTTCTATAACAATCCTAGTTCTTCTTTAAGTAACGTGAATGAATTTCTGACTAGAAGGGTCGCAGTTAAACTAACAGCCGAAAAGTTAAAGATTTATGTTTTTAGAGATTTTAAGATTAAGGGACTGGGCCTACTATAGATACTTGCAAAGAATCTCTGGTCCTCAGAGAACACCTCTTCACCAAACAGCAATGGGAAGATAGAATGATGATGTTTAAATATAAAACCCCCAAGTATAGTTTTTCCTCTGTTCTACCAATACATGTTTTTGGCTTCAACCTATTTTTATGCTCTCAAATCTTGTCTTTAGGTTACTGAGATTACCAACCTCAAGTTTTATCTGTGTTGGTTTTTTTTTTCTCAGTGCAAGTGAATTTACCAGAATCTTCTGAGAAATACATGTAATGCCAGACAACAGACTACATTATTATATGGATCTACTGTAACTGGACAAACAATGGGTCTGTGCTGCCTGTCATTACTCAAGCCAATTAAGCAGAGACAGGGTTGAATCATATAGGAGCATTTATTCCAATACTAGTGGCCTGGTGCATGAAATTCATGCACATTAAAAGGGAATTAATTAGAGGAAATATTTTAATATTGCTATTTGCCCTTTCTCTATAATAGAAGTGTCAGAGATGAAAGAAAATTAGTAAAATGTATATGAAAATCTTCCTCCTGTCAGAGTCTGGGGCACGCTTCAGGACCCAGAGTCAAGTCCCTGCCCACCCACATGCATCTTGAAATTTCGAGAGACCCAGACCCAGCCGGCCCCACCCCCATTGGGCAAGATCCAGACCTGGCCAGCCCCACCCCCGTCATGCCCCGTCGGGCAGGGGGCGCAGCCTCAGGTTCCTGCTGATCACTCATTATGGCTCATTACGGGAACCCTGCCTCCGCTGTGGGCACAGCCATCTTGTGACAGCA
>NW_005363836.1:3687944-3689955 GCF_000412655.1 Myotis brandtii | reverse complement strand
GCCCCCCTTTCTCTATAATAGAAGTGTCAGAGATGAAAGAAAATTAGTAAAATGTATATGAAAATCTTCCTCCTGTCAGAGTCTGCACGCTTCAAGAGGAAATATTTTAATATTGCTATTTGCCCTTTCTCTATAATAGAAGTGTCAGAGATGAAAGAAAATTAGTAAAATGTATATGAAAATCTTCCTCCTGTCAGAGTCTGGGGCACGCTTCAGGACCCAGAGTCAAGTCCCTGCCCACCCACATGCATCTTGAAATTTCGAGAGACCCAGACCCAGCCGGCCCCACCCCCATTGGGCAAGATCCAGACCTGGCCAGCCCCACCCCCGTCATGCCCCGTCGGGCAGGGGGCGCAGCCTCAGGTTCCTGCTGATCACTCATTATGGCTCATTACGGGAACCCTGCCTCCGCTGTGGGCACAGCCATCTTGTGACAGCACGATGGAGTGAGGGTCAATTTGCATATTGCCTCTTTATTATATAGGATTGCTGGCACTATGGGAGAGTAGCAGGTTGTCCACAAAATTCTCCTCTGCAGCCTACCATAAGCCAGCTACTTATATAGGTAGAAGTACAAAGGAAAGTAAGCAAAAGGGCAAATGGGAAGTTTACAGATATGCAAAAGGGCTGGGGATCTTCAAAGGGCTTAGTGATATGCAAGGGCTGGGGTTACAAAGGGAGATAGCCTAAGGGTAGGCCAAATGGGCAGTTAACAAGTAAGGAGATTTGCAAAGGGCTGCAGGTGTGCAAAAAGGGCTGGTAATTCTGGTTTCTGCAGCAAAGTTAATCTTTCCATGATAATAGGTTGCTCCAAATGGGGAGGGTGGGCTGCATTTCCAGGTGAGCTCCCAGGTCCTGAGTAGAGCTGCCAGCCAAGTTAGAATGTGCCTTCTTTAATCCGAATAAAACAATCAGGGTTAACAGAGCATGATTAATATTTCTTACAATACTAACTGGTTACCCAACATTCTATTTCTGCCCCCCTTTCAGTATATCTATCATCTATGTATTTATGTATCTATATATCTAACCTCTTTCTCTCTATCATTTATCTACCTATCTAATCTCTATATTCTTTTACCAGAGACAACATGACATCTTTGATAACTTAAATAAAAATAATAAGGCTTCCTCCAATGACAAAGAAAAAAACTACTCTCATATTCATGAAGAAGCTTAGATCTTATACAAATTGATGTAGAATGGTGTACAAAACTACCAGTGACCTCAGTTGATATATGAATATATTTTAAAATATTTCAACAATATAATTGACAACAGGTCATTCTGATTTTGCTTAAACACATCCAAATACAAATCCCCCAACCTAGTCATATAGACTTGGGTTCAAATAAAAAGGTTAAACTCTTAATATTGTATATGAATTTTCAGCAAATTATTTACCCCTCTGAGATTCAATTTCTTTATAAAAGGAGCATAAAATTTTTATTTTAGGATTATTAGGAAGATTAAATTAATTACAGAAGAAAGTAAATTTTAAATTTCTCTACTTTGCAGATAGCATATGTAAAAGTATGCAGTATATGAAGGTGCTATAGAAGTTTGGGTCCTTTAAAATATTTGAGTACAAGTAGTTTATTTATGAGGTCATACAGGAAATACTGGTAGGAAAAGGAAGAAATTCAGTTGTGTTATTCAGCAGGTCACTACTGTGGACAACTAATGCTCAATTCTGCTGGATAAATCTGGGAGACAATATAGAATGCTCTTCAGTGCTGTCACATTCAATTAGTAGAGGAAGTTGATGCCCATCTTTAACCCTAACCCTAACCCTAACTCTAACTCTAACCCTTAGTCCTGCCCCAGGGACATTAACTTCATGGCACTCCCAGCCTGCCCTGTGCATGGGTGAGAATAGAAAGTTGTTTGTAATGTGTGTCCACAGCATTTACTACTGATGGTTAATAAAAGTAAATTGAATTCATATGTAGAAATACATTGATGGTAGACTTTCAAAGCCAAAAACACAAAAATATTATCATTTATATAT
>NW_005363836.1:3661168-3687915 GCF_000412655.1 Myotis brandtii | reverse complement strand
ACACATATATGAATCACAGAAAAATGAATATGTGACATTCTTTGAAATGCAGTATGACATTTTTTACCACTTCATATGATTACATCAGGCGAAAGGTTGCCACTTCCGTTTGGATGTCAGTGAAGTAATGGAAACAAAACCTCAGTGTAACCTTCTCCCCACTTGAATTATACCATTTTTTAAGAATTATATACACTTTTAATAAACACTATGCATCAATGTTTTTTTCTAAAAACAACTTCTTGTTCATTCCTGCAAAATAGCATTCATTACAATGATCTTATAAATAAGGTTCAATAGATTGCATTCCCATGGATATTTACACTCTCTCAAGGAGAAGAGGTTTTCTCTACTAGTGTATGTTTCTTGTTAGTTTCTCATAGGACATCAGATATTTGTTTATATTTGTTACTTGATTTCATATCTTCTCTTCTTAAATGAGGTTGAGACTGGTCTCATATCTATCTTAAATACAGTAATAATGACATAAGAGGAGGTGCTTTAAATAATTGCTGCTTTATTAACAGGTTCATAGATATTATAATAGCATATTAAAATTAAAATATTTTTGTCTCATTTTTTGGCTGAGAACTTAAAATGTTTAAGACCAAACAATAGTGGCAAGTATTTTTCCATTCTATGGTGAGGTATAAGACTACCTTTTTAGAACTTGCATTAGGAGATGGCCAAAACCTCTATGTATCACAGATTGTATTTGAATGGGAGTAGGGTTAAGAATATGCCTTTGCTGGTGATACTTTATGAATCACATTCAGTCTGCCTTGTAATTACAGTATAAAATCTCATTTCTATCAGTTGCATATTATTATTTTCATTTGACAGATATGGAAACTAAGGGTTCAAAGGTTAAATAACAACAAATTTCCAAAATAAAAATCATAAATATGATAGCAATAAGGTTCCTCTGTACAGAAAACTGATGCCTTTTTTATAGTTTTGTACATTTTTTCTTGCAGTGCATGTTAAAAAAATTAAATGTTTTTAATAATGCTTAGTAACTGAATGATGCTACTGTAACCTAAGAGCTAAAGCTAAATGGATTACTTTGTGGTATGTCCACTGAACCTGAATTTAAGGGCCCTCAAACATAGATAAAAAGAGGCTTATATTTCATACTAGTGACCTGGTGCACGGATTTGTGCACATTGAAAGGAAATTAATTAGAAGGTGGCTGGTGGGGCAGGACTGGGCGAGATGGGTCAGACAAGCACCGGAGCCAACTCCCCTTGGTCCCTCCCTGGCTGGCTGCCCCGCTCTGTGGAGTGAGCGGGATCCCTCTGGCAGGTGAAGTCCCTCGGCCTGGCCTGCAGGGATCAGGCTAAAACTGGCTCTCCAACATTCCCTGAGGGGTCCCGGAGAGTGAGAGCTCCCTCCTCTCTGGTTCTGGGGGGCATCACCTGAGAACCGCCACTGCCAAGTCACAGCTCCTGGGTTGAGCATCTGCCCCCGGTGGTCAGTGGGCGTCATACCTACCCGCCAGTCAGATGGTCAGATGGTCGCTTAGCCTTTTGTATATATAGATAATAGATAATATACATGGGACACATGTATTGCTAATAATAAATTTGTGGAATTTATTACAGGGACACCCAAGCCAGTTAAGACACACTAAATATAACTTTACAGTAATGCTAATTTGGGGTGGTTGGGTAGATATGCATCATCTGTGGACAATTTGATAGTCTGTGATATGTGTAACCAATTGTTCTTATTTACATTAATTTGCATTGTGAAAAGCAATTTTACAGTTTCAGTCAGACTTAATAGGCAATTTGCAGCTGAGTGCCTAATGGCATAGTTACTTAAGCCTGCCCCAGGGGAGCTTTCTAGAGCTGATAAGGGACTAAACCTTTTAAATGTTCAATTGAACATCTTAAAAAAAGTCAAAAAGGCTTTAGCTATTAGACCTAGTTTGCATTTGCTTTGTCATATTGAATGCTGCTGAAGACTACCTTGCTTTCAAATACTATTTCTCTCTGTAGGCAAGAGATTCCGTTTTACAAAATGTTGTAGCATACATGAGATGAGTTTTTCTTCAAGACAATAATTAAAACAGTAAAGAGGCCAGATAGGTCTCAAGTGTGAGAAATATGCCTTTGGCTTATAAGACTTGAAATATTTTTTTTCCCTTGAATAAAGTATACGCCTAAAACTACTTTCTTTCAGGCTTAAGAGAATAAACCTGTTGCAGAAATAACTTTTTATGTTCCCACATCATTCTCATTTACAAAGTGTTTTCAATACACTATGCTATCTCATGTAGTCATTTTAAAGTCTTCTATTATGGTTTTGCTGCCTTCTTTGTTCTTCTTGACCTAACAAATTTTCTGACACACAGGAGGCAGTCAGCAAATATTTATTGGAGTTTTGAATTACTGAGAGTTAGAGCAGGTATTACGCCAGCATATTGTCTTGCAGAATAGAAAATTCAGTTAAATATGGGCGGTGTTTGCACACCATCATATTACATCAACTTAATTGGTGCTTTATGCCCAATGAGAAAGGTTATCTTCACTTGAAAAAGGTACATTTCACCCCCTTTGCAGCAGACTTTGCCGAGACAATGCAAACAACGAAGGTCTCTGGGTTCAGGTGTAAAGGCCTCTTTCTGTGTTCAGCAAAATGTTACGGACTTGACAGATAAAGCTAGCATCATATATTTAAACTATACAAATTCTCTCTCCAGAAATCTTCATAGTGTTTTTAGAGAATTCTCAAAATGGACTAGGCAACATGTATGTGTCGGTTTGCTCTACTCTGCACAGAACAGTCATGGAAGAGAGAATCACAGGCTTGAGTAGGATTCACTAGGAAAGGTATTGATATGTTCCGGAGGGTACATGCTGTCTCATGTGAAAAGTACTCCTATATGTTTCATACAGAATACAGGGAATGCAAAATCCCTTACTTGCCTTTGTCTACAAACTTAAAGAAAAACTGGGCTGCTTCAGACTGCTAGTAGCACATGCTGCTTGGGGTTTTCAGACACTTTTCTGTGTTCCTCTACAAGTAACAACAACACCAAAAATGTTTTTCGTTTGTTTGCCTTTTTTTAATTTGTCATGGATGCCATAATTCTTCCAAATCTGGAAACTGAGTATGTGAAGTAGAAAGAATATGAGATTTAAGATTTTTTTTAAACAATGGTTTGGTTTAGAAGATATAGGTAGGAGTTCCCATTCTGCCACTGTGAGGAAATTCATCTGGAGAAGGACACTGTCCTTGAGAAACCTGTGCCTCATCTGCCAGATGCGGATGTGAATGTCCATTCCATGAAGACACATGAGGATTAAAGGAGATTTATGCTATAGCCCTGGGTGAACAACAGAAAGCAAGGCATACAGCTTTTTCTAGTACCTAGCACATTGCCTGGTGTAAAATCAGTACTTGTTCAGTGTTTGATGAATGAGTAAATGAAAGGACAGTGAAAGGAGGAGCGTTCTCCATAAATACATACAGATCACTGTGGCCTCAGAAGGGTTGCAAGATATCAGTTTAGGGAGTAAGGCTGATAGAAATAGGGGTGGAATGAGAACTAGAAGAACAGGAGAGGTTGATGCTTGAGGAAATAGGATTCGTTCATGGTATCACAAAAAATGCATTTGAGGGATGCATTCAAAGTGAAGCGTGGGGTGCAAATAAAACAATAATTAATAAATAATAACAAAAAAACCTCTGTGTTTCACGTACTCACAACTGTAGGCCTGCTTTTGCCCACCCCTGTATTTATGGAAATATGTTTTTGTTGGTACATAGAAGTAGATGTGTGATCACTTAAAATGGGTCAGAGCTCAACAATGGAGGTGTGACAGAAACTTGGCCTTGAATCTGTCCCTGGTACCCCCTCTGGAACATCTTCTAGTCCTCATAGGAGTCTGGGATGTGCCCTGGGTGGACCTGCACTTTAATTAACAGCATTTTCCTGGGGAGGGCATTTTTTTCTAAATCCTAAATGTCCATAGCCCACCAGAGCATTTCTGTTTTCCTGTATTTCTTCTGTGAGTTTTTTAAACCCTTTGTTTCTGAATAAGATATTTAGTCTAGGTCTTCAGAGCATACCAGTGACACACTGGAGTTTGGATAAAAGCTTTACTGGAGTTCCCTGGTTCACCATTTGGGCAGAGTTCCCTGGAGATATTACTGTTAGAAGACTTGGGTGTGCACCCAGCTTTGTCTTGTGACTGCTCTGATATCAGGCGCATCATTCATAGGATATACTAGAAGAAAACACATGGAAGAAAACAAATACATATCAGTTTTAGTCTTTCTTGAGGGCCAAGGAGTTTTAGAGAAAGAGAAGAATAGCTTAAAACAAATTCAATTAAACATCCCCAAAACACATTAAAGGGAGTTCTCATATTTATTTATATAAATTATCTTTTAATTAGATGTTCTAATAAAGTAAAAGAGTTTTTGTGATTCTCTCCCTTACTCTTCAAATGTAATTCCCAGATTAGCAACATCAGCAACACCCCAGAAGATAGTTAGATATTCAGAATCTTGGACCCCATTCCAGATCAGTTGAATCAGGAAATTCATTTTAATAAGATCCCTAAGGAATTTATAGGCACATTCCAGTTTGCCAACCTCTATGTGGAACAACCCCTCTTGTTTTATAGGTAAGGAAACTGAGACCTAGAGAAGTTAAACCACAGCCTGAAGGTCATGGCCAGTTAGTGCCAGAAGTAGAAGTGACTAGGGCCCAGATGTTCTTTCCTTTACAACCATTAGCAATGCAGTGGGGGTGCCCTTTACCCCTGTTGTGTTCCACAGGCCTTTGTCAGAAGCCACTGTACAGGGCAGTGACTGAGATAACATAGAGACAACTTAATTCTTTGAAACAGGAAAGAAGTTTTTGCTATTACAGTCAGCTGAGACACACAGCTCTGGAGGAAATGAGTAGCAAGTGCAAATAATGTGCAACAAAATGATGCAAGGCAAGCAAGGGTTGTAGGCAGGTCAAACCATGGACATGGACATGGACATGGAATTTAATACAGAGATCCCTTCATTGCATGAAGAAATAGCAAATCTCCCAAAGAGGTTTGCAGTGGTTGGCCTGCCCAATATTTGTCTTTGCAGTGCCATTCAGTGAGAGAAACAAGGGATTTCAGTCTGTGCCTGCATAGCTAACCCCTCTTCTCTGCTGAGTGATTAGAGTACATTATGGGACTGCTTACTTTAAATGCCTTAATAGAATGAAATCAGAGATGTCATTCCTCCTTTTAAAATGCTGACATCCATAGAGAAATGTAAATCTAATATTTTGACATATTGAAATTCAGAGCTACAATGGTTATCCACTGGTATTTGCATATGGCTATTTTATGTCCCAGGACCTTTTGAAGAGTTCAAAATATTTCCTAAGGAGAATTAAAAATCTGAGGAAATGGAATTTGACAAATAGATGAGTTTGCCCCTATGCTTTAGTGCATTTTACTATAGAATGAGAGAATTTACTTACAAAAAAAAATGGTTCTGCATTTACTATTCATTCATTCATTCATTCATTCTTAATTGATTTCATTTCATGTCACAGTTTTTCTCCAAATTGTAGGCAGTTTCCAGGGATAAATTTTTTAAAATATAATCAATCAAATAATTAAGCAATCAGGGTTAGAAAGGAAAATGAAGCCGGCCAAATAAAATAAAACAGACATTGGGCAGTCTTCAAAATGTTTATTATAAAGTAATGTGCATTGAATAAAACTGAGATATAAATATGTTTTTCAGCTCTGTGTAACTATGAAAACATATAATTTATGACCAGTATGAGGATTTAGGGTGTTCATAGCAAAACAAAATGATCTAAACTCAAAACAGCTTTCTCTGATCATGTGGCTAGAATGTTCTCTGACTTTTTTCTATAAAAGAAGCATTTTGAGATCAAATGTTTTGTTCCATGTCATACAAATCTCTGAATAGGTAGATTTCATATAACTAATCTTTATTTTTACGTCACCATAACATAAAATTTAGGCATAAAATTGATGTACAAAATGAATTTTATATATGAGGGCAATATAATATTTTTTGAAGTACTAGATTGATGTAGGTAGGACACTCACTACAAAACTTAAGAAAAATTAATGTTCATTTGCAAGTTAGCTATGAGGAGCTACTGACACGTGGGTACCAGTCCATATCAGAGGAAAAGCTATGTAGAAGATGCACATGGCAATGAGCCAATCAAGTATAACCTAACGCAATAAACCTAAGTGTACTAGTAAACCTAAGCATTGTGAACGTACATTCTTCAGGGCACTTAGGTGACATGCTGCCATTAATTGGGTTGTTTTGTTGGCTTTCACATGCTGTCAATTAATCTTTAAAACCATTAAGGCCTGGCATTCAGTGGAGGAAAGCAATCAGTAATCTTTCAAACTGGGAAACAAAGATTATTCTACTAATTAGTATCTTCTCTTTGCTGAAAGCAATTGAAATCTATCTTGGCATGTAACTTTCAGCAATACTCCAAGGCACTCCTTTCAATGTTTTACATTTCCCTCTCTCTTTTTACATTTTCTGATTCTTTGATCTCTTCTACTTTTTTTATTGATTAAAGTATTACATATGTGTCCTTATCCCCCCATTGCCTTCCCCTCCACCCCGTTCATTCCCTCATCCATGGTGTCTGTGTCCATTGGTTAAGGTTATGTGCATGCATACAAGTCCTTTGGTTGATCTTTCCCCCTTACCCTCACCCTCCCCTACCTTCCCTCTGAGGTTTGAGCATCTGATCAATGCTTCTCTGTCTCTGGATCTGTTTTTGTTCATCAGTTTATGTTATTCACTATAATCCACAAATGTGTGAGATCATGTGATATTTATCTTTCTCCAATGGACTTATTTTGCTTAGCATAATGTTCTCCAGCTCCATCCATGCTGTTGCAAATGGTAGGAGTTCCTTCCTTTTTACAGCAGCATAGTATTCCATTGTGTAGATGTATCATGGTTTTTTAATCCACTCATCTACTGATGGGCACTTAGGCTGATTCCAAATCTTAGCTATTGTAAATTGTGCTGCTATGAACATAGGGGTGCATATATCCTTTCTGATTGGTGTTTCTAGTTTCTTGGGATATATTTCTAGAAGTGGCATCACTGGGTCAAATTGGAGTTCCATTTTTAACTTTTTGAGGAAACTCCATACTGTTCTCCACCGTGGCTGCACCAGTCTGCATTCCCACCAGCAGTGCATGAGGGTTCCTTTTCTCCGCATCCTCACCAGCACTTGTCATTTGTTGATTTGTTGATGATGGCCATTCTGATAGGTGTGAGATGGTACCACATTGTTGTTTTGATTTGCATTTCTCGGATGATTAGTGACTTTGAGCATCTTATCTAATAAAGAGGGAATATGCAAATTGAACAACATGCCGTAACAGTCAAGATGGCTGCACCCACAGCGGAGGCAGGGGTTCCGTAACATAAGATGGCTGTGCCCACAGCAGAGGCCGAGTTCCTGTAATGAGCCTTAACGAGCAATCAGCAGGGACCTGAGGCTGCATGGCGCTTGGCTGGGGCAGGGGACTTGAGTCTATGTCCCCCGCTTGGTGGGGCTTTACAGGGGACCTCAGTCTGTGCCCCCCACCCCAGCGCTGGGCCAGGCAACTTGAGGCCGTGTCCCCCACCTGGCAGGGCTTGATGGGGGTGGGGCCAGCCAGGTCTGTGTCTCATGCAATTTTGAGGTGCACATGGGTGGGTGGGGACTTGACTCTGATTCCCGTGGCACACCCCAGACTCTGACAGAAGGAAGATTTTCATATACATTTTACTAATTTTTTTCATCTCTGACACTTCTATTATAGAGAAAGGGCAAATAGCAATATTAAAATATTTCCTCTAATTAATTCCCTTTTGATGTGCATGGATTTCATGCACCAGGTCACTAGACTCATCTAATAAAGAGGGAATATGCAAATTGACCATCACACTGTAACAGTCAAGATGACTGAGCCCACAGTGGAGGCAGGGGTTCCATAACACAAGCTGGCTGTGCCCACAGCGGAGGCTGAGTTCCCAAATGCGAGCCTTAACAAGCAATCAGCAGGGACCTGAGGCTGTACCCCCTGCCTGATGGGGCTTGATGGGGGAACCTCAAGCCATGCCCGGGCCAGAGGACCTCAGACTGTGCACCTTCCCCCGGCGGCGGGATGGGGAACCTGAGGGTGCACTGGGAACTGAGGCTGAGCTGCCTGCCCGGTGGGGCTTGACAGGGGACCTGAGGCTGTGCCCACCACCCTGCAGGGCTTGACAAGGGTGGGGCCAGCCGGGTCTGTATCTAGCCCCATGGGGGTGGGGCCGACTGGGTCTAGGTCTCACACAATTTTGAGGCACCAAATGTGTGCGGGGACTTGACTTTGGGTCCTGCAGTGTGCCCCAGACTCTGACAGGAGGAAGATTTTTATATACATTTTACTAATTTCCATTCATCTCTGACACTTATATTATAGAGAAAGGGAAAATAGCAATATTAAAATATTTCCTCTAATTAATTTCCTTTTAATGTGCATGAATTTCATGCACTGGGCACTAGTGTTTTCATATGTCTCTTGTCCTTCCTTATGTCCACTTTTGAAAAGTATATATTTAGGTCCGTTGCCCATTTTTTGATTGGGTTGTTTATCTTCCTTTTGTTAAGCTGTATGAATTCCCTGTAAATGTTGGAGATTAAACGTGCACAAGTGTTCCTTTTTCTCCACATCCTCTCCAGCACTTGTCGTTTGTTGATTTGTTGATGATAGCCATTCTGACAGGTGTGAGATGGTACCTCATTGTTGTTTTGATTTGCATCTCTCGGATGATTAGTGACTTTGAGCATGTTTTCATATGTCTCTTGGCTTTCTGAATGTCCTCTTTTGAAAGGTGTCTATTTAGATCCTTTGCCCATTTTTTGATTGGATTGTTTATCTTCTTTTTGTTAAGTTGTATGAGTTCCCTATAAATTTTGGAGATTAGGCCCTTATCAGATATGACGTTGGCAAATATGTTTTCCCACGCAGTGGGTTTTCTTGTTGTTTTGTTGATGGTTTCTTTTGCTGTGCAGAAGCTTTTTATTTTGATGTAGTCCCATTTGTTCATTTTCTCTTTAGTTTCAACTGCCCTAGGAGCTGTATCAGTGAAGAAATTGCTTTGGCATATGTCTGAGATTTTGTTGCCTTTGGATTCTTCTAGAATTTTTATGGTTTCCTGTCGTACATTTAAGTCCTTTATCCATTTTGAGTTTATTCTTGTGTATGGTGTAAGTTGGTGGTCTAGTTTCATTTTCTTGCATATATCTGTCCAATTTTCCCAACACCATTTATTGAAGAGACTATCTTGGCTCCATTGTATGTTCTTGCCTCCTTTGTCAAATATTAATTGAGCATATTGGTTCGGGCTAATTTCTGGACTCTCTATTCTATTCCACTGATCTATATGTCTGTTCTTGTGCCAGTACCAGGCAGTTTTGAGAACAGTGGCTTTGTAATACAGCTTGATATCTGGCATTGAGATCCCACCTACTTTGTTCTTTCTCAGGATCGCTGCAGCTATTCGGGGTCTTTTTTTATTCCAGATGAATTTTTGGAGAGTTCGTTCTAGATCTTTGAAGTAGGCCATTGGTATTTTAATGGGAAGTGCGTTGAATTTATAGATTGCTTTGGGTAGTATGGACATTTTAATGATGTTGATTCTACCAATCCAAGAACATGGTATGTTCTTCCATCTCTTTATGTCTTCCTCTATCTCTTTTTTCAACGTCCTGTAGTTTTCTGAGTAGAGGTCTTTTACCTCTTTAGTTAAGTTTATTCCTAGGTAGCTTAATTTTTTTGGTGCGATGGTAAATGGGATTGTTTTTATAATCTCTCTTTCTGAAAGTTCACTGTTGGTGTATAGAAATGCCTCAGATTTCTTGGGGTTAATTTTGTATCCTGCTACATTGCCAAATTCATGTATTAAGTCTAGTAGTTTTTTGATGGAGTCTCTAGGGTTTTGTATGTATAATATCATGTCGTCTGCAAATAAGGACAGTTTTACTTCCTCTTTTCCAATTTGGATGCCTTTTATTTCTTCTTCTTGCCTAATTGCAATGGCTAATACTTCCAGTACTATGTTGAACAGGAGTGGTGAGAGTGGGCATCCTTGTCTTGTTCCTGTTCTTAGGGGAAATGGTGTTAGTTTTTGTCCATTGAGTATGATGTTGGCTGTGGGCCTGTCATATATGGCTTTTATTATGTTGAGGTATGATCCTTCTATTCCCACCTTGCTGAGAGTTTTTATCAAAAATGGGTGTTGGATTTTGTCGAATGCTTTTTCTGCATCAATTGATATGACCATGTGGTTTTTTTCTTTCAATTTGTTTATGTGATGTATTACGTTTATTGATTTACGGATGTTGTACCATCCTTGCATTCCTGGGATAAATCCTACTTGGTCATGGTGTATGATCCTTCTGATGTACTGTTGGATCCGATTTGCTAGAATTTTGTTGAGGATTTTAGCATCTATGTTCATGAGGGATATTGGCCTGTAATTCTCTTTCTTTGTAGTGTCTTTATCTGGTTTTAGAATTAGGGTAATGCTGGCTTCATAGAAAGAGCTTAAAAGTGTGCCTTACTCTTGAATTTTTTGGAATAGTTTGAGAAGGATTGGTTTTAGTTCTTCTTTGAATGTTTGGTAAAACTCCTCTGTGAAGCTATCCGGTCCAGGACTTCTGTTTGCTGTAAGCTTTTTGAATACTGTTTCAATTTCATCAGCAGTTGTTGGCCTATTTAGGTTTTTTGATTCTTCCTAATTGAGTTTTGGAAGCTTGTATTTTTCTAGGACTATGCCCATTTCGTCGAGGTTGTCCAGTTTTTTGGAGTAGAGTTGTTCGTAGTATAGTATTGTTTAACAATCATTTGTATTTCTGTGGGGTCTGTTGTTATTTCGCCTCTATCGTTTCTGATTTGGTTTATTTGGGACCTCTCTCTTTGCTTCTTGGTGAGCCTGGCTAGAGGTTCATCTATCTTTTTTATCCTTTCAAAGAACCAGCTCTTGGTTTCATTCTTTTTTTATTGTTTTTTTGGTCTCTATGCCATTTATTTCTGCTCTGATCTTTATTATTTCCTTCATTCTGGTTACTTTGGGTTTTTCTGGTTGCTCTCTTCTAATTCTTTAAGTTGCAAGTTTAGATAATTTATTACCATTTTTCTTGTTTTTGAGGTAGGCCTGTAGAGCTATGAACTTCCCTCTTAGGACTGCTTTCATTGCGTCCCATAGATTTTGGATGGTTGTGTTTTCATTATCATTTGTTTCCAGGATGCTCTTTATTTCTACTTTGATCTCTTTGGTAACCCAATCATTGTTTAATAGCATGCTATTTAGCCTCCAAGTGTTTGAATTTTTGTGATTGTTTTTATTGTAGTTGATTTCTAATTTTATGCCATTGTGATCTGAGAAGATGCTTGTTATGGTTTCTATCTTCTTGAATTTGAAGAGAATTTTCCTGTGTCCTAATATGTGGTCTATCTTTGAAAATGTCCCATGTGCACTTGAGAGGAATGTATATTCTGTAGATTTGTGGTGAAAAGTTCTGAAGATGTTAATTAAGTCCATCTGATCTAGTGAGTCATTTAGGATTGCTGTTTCTTTGCTGATTTTTTGTTTAGAGGATTTATCCAGTGGTATCAATGGGGTATTAAAGTCCCCTACTATGATATTGCTGTCGTCAATCTCTCCCTTGATGTATTCCAGAAGTTGTTTTATGTATTTGGGTGCTTCTGTATTGGGTGCATATATGTTTACCAGAGTTATATCCTCTTGTTGAATTGTTCCCTTTAGTATTATGAAGTGGCCCTCCTTATCTCTTGTTATGACCTTTACTTTGAGGTCTATTTAGTCAGATATAAGTATTGCAACCCCAGCTTTTTTCTCATTTCCATTTGTGTGAAAAAATTTTCTCCATCCCTTCACTCTCGGTCTGTGTGAATCTTTTGTTCTGAGGTGGGTCTCTTGCAGACAGCAAATATATGGGTGATGTTTTCTTGTCCATGCAGCTACCCTATGTCTTTTTATTGGAGCATTTAATCCATTTGTATTTAATGGTATTATTGACAAGTACTTGTTTGTTGCCATTTTTATTCTTTATGATGTTTGTGTTCCTTCTTGCCTTTCTGTTTCTTCTTTTTATATCAGTCCCTTTAGCATTTCTTGCATAGCTGGCTTGGTGCTAATAAACTCCCTTAGCCCTTTTTTTTTGTCTGTGAAGCTCCTGATTCCACCTTCAATTTTGAGTGATAGCCTTGCTGGGTATAGTATTCTTGGATTCAGTCCTTTGCTTTGCATCACTTTGTATATTTTACTCCATTCCCTTCTGTTCTGATGTATTTCTCTTGAGAAATCAGTTGATATTCTAATGGGAGATCCCTTATAGTTAACTTTCTGTCTCTCTCTGGCAGCCTTTAAGATTCTTACCTTGTCCTTGATGTTTGCCAATTTAATTATGATGTGTCTTGGTGTTGGTCTTTTTGGGTTCATCTTTTTTTGGACTCTGTGCTTCTTGGACTTGTGTGTGTGTGTGTGTGTGTGTGTGTGTGTGTGTGTTTTCTTGATTTTCTCTCATTATTTCTTCAAATAGGTTTTCTATTCCTTGCTCCACTTCCTCTTCTTATGGTATCTCTATTATGCAGATGTTGTTTTGTTTCATGTTGTCCCAAAGCTCCCTTAGGCTCTCCTCCTGCTTTTTAAGATTTCTTTCCAGTTGCTGCTGTGTTTGTGTGTTTTTTCCTAGCTTGTCTTCTAATTCACTGATGTGGTCCTCAGCCACTTCTAGTCTACTGTTTAAGCCTTCCATTATGTTCTTTATTACAGCTATGTCATTCTTCATTTCCTCTTTGTTCCTTTTCATGTTGGTGACATTCTCATTCAGCTCCTTATAATTCTCATTGAGTTGTGTGTATTTGCCATCCAGCCATTTGAGCATCCTTATAACCATTACTCTGAATTCTTTCTCTGATACACTACTTGCCTACATTTCATTTAATTCCCTTTTTGGCGATTCCTTTTTCTTTCCTTTGGGAATTGCTTTTCTCCTCCCCATTTTTTGCTGTAACGTTTTAATTGTTTCTGTGTCTTAGATCCAACTGCTTTGCTCCCCAGGTTCTTTTGGGGGTGGTGCTGGTGGTGTAGTCTCTTAGGTCTCCTGGGCTTGGTGATCTAGCAGAGCTCCTTACATGAGCTGTTTGGGTTCTCTTGATGTAGTTGGATCTTGAATGTTAGTGTCTTATTCGTGGATGAAGTCTTGTCATTGAATCCTGCTGAGAGAGCCATACTCCTTTGGTTGGAGAGGCACACATCCAGTCGAAGCTCACAGAGGGGCCCAGGAGCCGTCTGCAAGGTGTGTGTGCTCACGGGACCCACATGCTGGATCAGAGTGATTGTGGTGTGCCACCGGCCCCAAGGAGGGAGAAGTCCCAGTTTCTTCTTTGGGGGATGTGCGCCTTGGTTGGATACGCATGCTCAGTGGCTACTTACAGAGGCGCCCAGGAGCTGTCTGCTGGGGCAGTGGGCCCAGGAGGCCCATGTGCTGGAGTGGCGCTACCATGGGGACTGCATGCCAACAGCCAGGGTTGTGTCTTGTGGCGGCTCAGAGAAGAACCCAGGGGCCACCTGCCAAGGCAGCAGGCTCAGGGGGCTTGTGTGCTGGATCAGTGAGACTGCAGTGACCGGAGGTCGGCAGCTGATGAGGGGGAAGTCTGAGTTTCTGCTGCTGGGGTCTTGCACCCTTGGTTGGATATGAGTGCACCTAATGGCTGCTCACAGAGGCACCTGGGAGTTGCCTGCTGTGGTGGTGGCCTCAGGGGGCCTGCATGCTGAAACCACGTGATCACAATGTGTGTGGGTAGGCAGGGTAAGTCCGAATTTCTACTGCCGGGGTCATGCACCCTTGTTTGGATATGAGCATGCCCAGGGGGCTCAATGAGGCACCCAAGAGCTGCCTATAGGGGCAGCGGGCTAAGTAGGCCTGCATCCTGGAAAGGCACAACTGCAGTGTCTGGAGGTCAGCAGTCGGGGAGGGGAAAGTCCCAATTTTTGTTGCCTCACATCCTTGGTTGAATTCATGAGTGCCCCGAGGGGGCTCACAGAGGCACCCAGGAGCCACCTGTCACGGTAGTGGGGCTCAGGAGGCCTGCACACTGGAAAGGCATGACTGCAGTGTCCTGTAGTTGGCAGCTTTGGGAAGACTCATGTTTTGCTGCTGGGGCCTTGCACCCTTGGTTGGATTCACACACACCCAGGAGCGGCTCACAGAGACACCTGGGAGCTGTTTGCCAGGGTGGCACACTCAGAGCGGCCCTTGCACTGAAGTTGCCTGACCAAAGTGTCTGTGGGCAGACAGCCAGAAAGGTTGGGGGGGGTCCAAATTTCTACTGCTGGGGCTGTGCGCCCTTGGTTGGATTCGCACGTGGCCAGTGGTGGCTCACGAGGAACCCGGGGTCTGTTTGCTCACTCACACACTCAGAGGGGCCCTGGCGCTGAAGCTGCACATCTGAGGTGTCTGTGGGCAGGCAGCTGGGAAGAGGGAATTCAGAATTTCTACTGCTGGAGCTATGCGACCTTATTTGGATAAGCGCGCCCAGGGGGAGATCACAGCGGCACCCACAAGCGGCCTCTGGGGCGGTGGGCTCAGGAGGTGCAACTGAGGTGTCTGGAGGTCAACAGCTGGGGAGGAGGGAGTCACCCTTACTACTGTGGGAGCTGTGCACCCTTGGAGGTGGACATCCTAAGGTCTGCAGGTCTTCGGGTGGGGCAGCAGGATTTTAGCTGTAGTGGCTGCAGGGTCACAGGCAGTGTCCAAGGCCAGTCTGGCTAGTGATGCAGATGAATTCCTAGAAAAGGCTGCTCTTCCCTTCAAGATGGTGTGGGCTCTGTCCCTAAGCCCTGCAGCTCAGGGAGTGCCCGTAGTGGTGGTAGGTGCTCCCTGTCCAGGAGAGCCTGGTCTGCCAGCCCCTGCTACACCTGCCAGATTTAACTGTCCCTCACTCACTCACACACATGCCACACACATCCACACACTTTCCTTTCACCTCCTCACTCACACCCTCTCCCTCACCTCCATCCTGCCAGCCGCCATCTTCTCCCCCTCTCTGATCTCTTCTTAAACCCATTTTTTGTGGTTTCTAGTGCAAAATATGGTATATTTTTCAATTGAAAAATAATTTAATAATCACCTGAGATTCACATTGAAAATATATAGATACTAGAAATTCTATAAACATCATCTATATTAAAAGGGTAATATGCTAATGATACCAGACGTCTTCCAGACGACCTTCTGGACATCCTTCCTGATAAAGCCAGGCTCTGGTGAAGCCGCCCTGCCCCCAGTTCTGGTCCTGGTCCCGGGTGCCTGCAGCTGTGGCTGCAGCCTGGGAAAAGCCATTGCACCCTGGACCCAGGCGCTTGGGGCTGCAACCCAGGTGAAGTCGCCCTGGTCTTGGATTGCAGGGATTGGGTCTAAACTGGCAGTTGGACATCCTCCAAGGAGTGGAGCCACCTGTCACGGTAGTGGGGCTCAGGAGGCCTGCACACTGGAAAGGCATGACTGCAGTGTCCTGTAGTTGGCAGCTTTGGGAAGACTCATGTTTTGCTGCTGGGGCCTTGCACCCTTGGTTGGATTCACACATGCCCAGGAGCGGCTCACAGAGACACCTGGGAGCTGTCTGCCAGGGTGGCACACTCAGAGGGTCCCTTGCACTGAAGTTGCCTGACCGAAGTGTCTGTGGGCAGACAGCCAGAAAGCGGGCAGGGGCGGGGGGAGTCCAAATTTCGTGCCACTGTCCTCAGCTTAGTTTCTAGCTGAGGAGGTCAACACAAAACGTGGTTATTTAACGCAAGCATAACAAGTGCAGGGAAGGTGAAGAAGCATGTAGCTAGGGATGATTAAGGAAATTTTTTCCTAGGAACTGGTTTTTGGACTGAGTTCTGAAGGACCAGTAGTGATTAAGTATTGGAAGGGCTGTGTGAGGGACCAGGGAGAGAGAAGTTTGGGGGACACATGTATTTGATGAAGCAGCATCTCAGACTCCAGGCGGGAAGGAGCATTTCATGGTCACGGATCTAGGAAAGCCAACTAGGCTGTAGACCTGAAAGGAATCATCCCACTAATCCCAACTCCATTCACTGCAAATTTTTCCTTTAAGAAATAAGACCTAGTGATACACGCTTTACAGGAACTCACAGAGCTAGACACTGCCTGCAATGCCACAGCCCAGGATGTTCAGATTTTAGACTGTGTACTTGCCCTATTCTGTATGGTCTACCCATAGCTGCTCCTTGAATTTCCCATAATTTCTATTCTTCCCTTCCTCCCCATTACTCTGCACAGGCAATTATTAGTTAGTGTTTAATTAAAATCAGACAAAGAGTACCTGCCAGTGTGTTCCACAACTATCAAGGAATGTGGAACACACTTAGTAAGACGTGTGTGAAGAGGGAAACGTCCAACCTACTGCAGCATGTTCTATTTCTGTACATACACTGATTTAGGGGGAGGACGAGGGACCAAGAGTGAAGGCTCTGTCTTGCTTTCAGTAATGATGACCAATATGACACCTGTAAAATCTCAATTAACAAGATGAGGCAGAGAGAAATGCTAATCAATTTAATCAAAGGGACTGATGGGACCTTGTTCTGTGTCCAAGATTAGCAAGATTAGCTCTCCAATAGTAGAGAGCTGGAATCTTAGTATTTAGGCCTGAAAGTCACGTTGCCCACTGGCACATCAAATAATCTGGCACTGGTCCTACACTGGCAGGAGGTGTGCAGCTTTTAAAAGCCTGCCATTTCAGAAACAGCAGCTCATAGTTGTACAGTCATAAATGCAGTGCCTACCAACTATAAGGTCTCCATGGAGAGGGATCCATTAAAAAAGAAATCCAACTACTTAAGCCTGAAACCACATTTCAGGAAGTAGAGATTGTAAAATTAACCCCCTTTTTTTTTCCTCCTAACAAAAGACAACCTAATATTAAAATCACTGAATTGCTTAAAAATTGATCTTTTTTTTGCCATTTGTTGGTGTTGTTTTTAATGAAAGGGAGATACAATGAACAGCCTTTCCACCTGAGCTTCTGTGGGAGTATTTTTGTGGAGAGTGAATACATTGGTCTTGCCCACATAATTGTTGAGAGAGTAGGTAATATTTGGTTGTAAAACCTTATTTCATGATGTGTTTCATATTGAAATATTAAAGTTCCTAAGTGTGAATTACCGATTTTAATGATAACTTTACGGGTAACATGTCAAAAACAAGTATGAAAGGGAAGTGAAGTCACACTGGAATATGATACAGTAGCTGAAATGAATGAATATTAGCAATGTAATAAGTGAAAAATGTTCTGAGAGATTAGATACTGCATAATAAAACTCAAAACTTAAACACAATCCAAAACTCTCTATATACAATAAAAATTTATACAAATAGATTTCAGGGAAAGATGAACATGAGACTCAGGATGATGGGCACTTGGGTTGGGGAGAATGACAGTGGGATGATGGTAAACAATATTATTAGACAAAGGTTGTTGCTAAAGTCCTAGTTGTTCTTTTGGGTGGTGATTATCAGGTATTTATTTAATTTGAAAAAAAATAATGGTCTCAGTTCTTTCATTCATGCTCACAACAGTGAACTTAAGGTTCTACTCTGTAGGGGCAAGGGAGAAAAATGCCAGAGAGATAAGAGAGGGACATTCCTGGCCCTGCCTAGTCATTTTAAGTGTGTCTTTGGAGGGAGAGGAGACAAACAGGCCACATGGAAGTGCAAGGGTAACATGTAGTATTTGGGGAGAACCAGGGGGTCTCAGACTTCCTGTTACCTTCCAGTTAAGAAAAGCCACTGTGGAAATAAAGAAAGCAGAGCATTCCAAATTGTGAAGTTGTTTTTTGTTGTTGTTGTTGTTTGTTTGTTTGTTTGTTTTTCATTTATTTTACTTCTCAAAGCTGTGTGGCACTTTAAAAGTTAGGATTTATTGATGAACATGATGTATGGCTGTGATAAAGGAAGTGAACTAGAATTGCACGATATTGAGAAAAGCCATTTAACAAAGGCTTGATTTGAATTTGTGTGTATGTGTGTTATATCCATGGTTTTCAAACATCTGGTTCTGATCTTCCAGCTGATATTAGAGCCTTCCCCTCAACCCTCAAAAATATCAATTGGGAACTTTCATGAAAAAAAAGAGTATATCTAACCCATACTGAAAGTGAATACAAATTTGAATACATACCTATTTAGAATACAAGCTGGACTGTGCTTGGTTATTTGTACTTTTGAAAAGCTCTCTGCTCCCCATATAGTTCTTATAACAGCTCATCCAATATTGTTTTTCCACTGTATCAGTCAGTGCTTTAACCATTAGCACCTTCTTTCCTCAGCAGGGACTGTACAAATTTGAGGCTTGGGGATGCCTGTGTTCAAGTATTATGCTTGCCAGGGATTTGTGCATTTTACTAAGAAGTCTTTGAACAATGACCCAGCTCAATATAAAATTTAATAATGAAATATCAGCAGTATTGGTGGCATGAGAGGAGATAGTTGGAACAGAAATATTTGCCCAGTGCCCTTAAATTAGCGTGCAGATGATGTACAAATATGCTGTTTATGTCTGAGGTCAGCCTGTAAAATGGCTTGAGATGTAATATTCTAGCTGAGGTGTACTAAAGTAGTATTAGGTGGAATGTGCAGTTTTTATTTCATTATCTAAACCAGCCTCAGAGACACACTATTCAATAGGAAGGCAGGGAATGGGTGCATTGTTTTGGCAAGGATCCAGACAAAGAGAGATAATCATAATTTATTCTGTTTGATCTCTGCTGCGGGTTCAACCAATCATGAAGTCAGCTCAATTAGCTATGCTGATGGAGGGGAAAAGTGACCTAAGTGACAGAAAACTAGAAAAAAAATGGGTTATCATGATAATACAGAGACTATGCTTTTCAAAGGAAACTTAAAAATAACCCTACACAGTCCTTCAGAATTGAACTCTGTTTTTCTCTCCCTTTAAGCCAGTTGGATAGGGAGTTAAGCATCACTTTAATAATGCAAAATAATAATATTAATGGCAAAACACTAATAATATTTAGCATCTATTAAATACCTATTTTGTGTCAGATATATAGCTAGAAAGAAGATCTAATTATTTCTACTTTATTTCAAATATATATATATGCACTAGGGGCCCGGTGCACGAAATTCGTGCACTGGGTGGTGGGGGGGGGGAGTGTCCCTCAGCCCAGCCTGCCCCCTCTCACATACTGGGAGCCCTCAGGCGTTGACCCCCATCACCCTCCAATCGCAGGATCGGCCCCTTGCCCAGGCCTGATGCCTCTGCCAGAGGCGTCAGGCCTGGGCAGGGGACCCGCCTCTCCCCCCAATCACTGGCTCCGCCCTCACCAGGCCTGATGCCTTGGCCAGAGGCGTCGACCCCCATCACCCTCTGATTGCCTGATCGGCCCCTTGCCCAGACCTGACACCTCCGCCAGAGGTATCAGGCTTATGTTTATGTCTGAGGTCAGCCTGTAAAATGGCTTGAGATGTAATATTCTAGCTGAGGTGTACTAAAGTAGTATTAGGTGGAATGTGCAGTTTTTATTTCATTATCTAAACCAGCCTCAGAGACACACTATTCAATAGGAAGGCAGGGAATGGGTGCATTGTTTTGGCAAGGATCCAGAGAAAGAGAGAGATAATCATAATTTATTCTGTTTGATCTCTGTTGCGGGTTCAACCAATCATGAAGTCAGCTCAGTTAGCTATGCTGATGGAGGGGAAAAGTGACCTAAATGACAGAAAACTAGAAAAAAAATGCACTCCCACAGGGGTAGCACTGCTCAGCCAGAAGTCAGGCTCCCAGCTGGCAAGCGCAACTGCGGTGGTAAGAGCCTCTCCCAACTCTGTGGCAGCACTACTGAGTGGGGAGTGGCAGCAGCAGGCAGCAGGCTGGGATGAGCGTGAGTGTTGTGGTGCCAGGCTCCGGTTCAGGCTCCTCCTTGGACACCTGCTGCTTGGTGCATTGCTATGTCCCCTGAGGGGTCCCAGATTGCGAGAGGGTGCAAGCCGAGCTGAGGGACTGCCACACCCGCTGTGCATGAATTTCGTGCACTGGGCTTCTAGTATGTATATGAATTTCTTCTAGGGTGAGAGCTATAAATTACCCATATTAAGAAATTAAACACAATCATTTCATCAAATATCTGCTTTTTACCAACCGGTTCAGGCTCCTCCTTGGACACCTGCTGCTTGGTGCATTGCTATGTCCCCTGAGGGGTCCCAGATTGTGAGAGGGCGCAAGCCGGGCTGAGGGACCGCCATACCCCCTGGGCATGAATTTCGTGCACTGGGCCTCTAGTATGTATATGAATTTCTTCTAGGGTAAGAGCTATAAATTTACCCATATTAAAAAATTAAACACAATCATTTCATCATATATCTGCTTTTTACCACACACATAGTATATATTAAAAATAAAATAACATTCAAATTATAATAATGGAGCTTGAAAAAGAATTATATATCTTACAGTTTCTGAGGGTCAGGAATCTGGAAGCCACTGAACTGGTTGGTTTTGTCTCAGGGTCTTCCATGAAGTGGCAGTTGTATAGCATCCTTTGAAGCTCTGACTGATGCTGGACAATCTGATTCCAAGAAGGCTCAGTCAGAGGTCTGTTTGAAAGAAGCTTCAGTTCTTTGTCACCTGGGCTATTCCACAGGACACTCTGAGTGTCCTCAAGGCATAACAGCTGGCTACCCCAGAGCATGCACATGGGCACAAGTGTTCTTGGGTCATAAAAGATACTGTTACTTTTCTATAACACAATCTTGGCATAGCATAGCATCATTTTTGCTATATCCTATTTGTCATATAGACAAACAATGAGGGAGCAGTTACACGAGGGAGTGAATAGCAGGAGGCAGGGCCATTGGAGTCCCTATAAGAGGCTGAAATCACAGTTTACAGCACCCTGTCTCTCTATACCTCTTGCCTCAATGTCCCTTATTTATCTTAGCCTATTTTATTACAATTTGATTTAAATCAATGCTCAATTTATATCATTATGGGTATGGAAGGTAAAATTTTGAGATTTCACCTGTCTGGGAATATCTACCCTAACTCATTTGTCTGGGCATGAAAATAATTTTTCCCATAGAAATTTAAATAAATCACTCACTGGGATTGCTTTTGGAACATTAAGTGTTCCTATTTCCAATTACATATTTTTCTATGGGTGATTTTAAAGTCTTCTCTTGATTTTGGTGTTTTGAGATTTTTCAGTGGTGGACCTTATAAGGCTTGAGATAAAATACAGACTTCCCCCCTTCCCTCCCCCATTAAAATAGAATTTCAGGTAATTAACAAATACTTTTTCACAGAAGTGTTTCCCAAATATTACATGTAACTATACTGACTGAGCCTATACTGAAAAAAGGGTGGGGGACCTTTTTATTTGCCAAGGGCCATTTGGATATTTATAACATCATTTGGGGGCCATACAAAATTATCTATTTAAAAATTAGCCTGCTATATTTGGTCAAACATTTAATTAACTCATCCCTAATGCCTCGACAGGGCCAGACCAAATGATTTTGAGGGCCTTATACAGCCCTCGGGCCAGATGTTCCTCACCCCTGTACTAAAAGCTCCTTGTTGATTTGAAATTTAAGCCTTACAGGGCATTCTGTATTTTTATTTGATGAATCTTCCAAACCTAGAACCTTGAAGTGTTGTATCTTCCTTTTAACTTCCTTCCTTCCCTTTCTCCCTCTTTCTCTTCTCTCCCTCGGATCCATCCCTTCTTTTCTTCCTTCCTCTGTCCCTCCATCTCTCCCTTTTTTTTCAACTATGTGAAAAACCCTGTTATTTAATTGGGGCAGATAAATAAGGATCTTTTCTAAAATATCTTGTCCCCTTCATTCTCAATTCAGTGCCTCGCACACATGCTCTGGTCTGAGAAGATTGCTGGTATTCTTATGGTTGTGGAGGTGGATTTTGGTTGTACAAAGTCTCCTTATTTAGATTTTCAATGATCCCGCTTTGCCGGAAGTTGGTCCATCCTTGCTGCTTGACACAGTCACTGCAGGGAAGAAACATCTGCACAGCATATGTTTCAAGGGACCTGGCGTATATGGCATACTGTTCTTAATATGTTTGCTCCCCTTCTTAGCGCTATGTGTTTTAACCAAGGTCACCTCTCCAAGAAAGGTTGTTTCCCCAGGTGGGGATTTTTCCCTGGAGTTAGGGATTAACAGGACTAAGGAAGGGAATAAAACCCCTTAACTAAGTGCCAGGCAGGTAATTAATCACTTTAACTACAAACAATCACGATTAAGCTACATAATCTTTACTTAGGATAATCTTCAGTTACTTCCTTGTAGCTTAACAGAACAATAGAGTAGTGACCTTGGAATGGAGATAACAAACACCCTAACCTTTGGAATAGAATGGATAGGATTAAAATCAACTAGTATAAATACAGATGTAACAGGAGAATAAACACAGAATCTGGCTGGAGAACCTAGCTAGAGAAACTGGCTAGGCTGCTGATCAACTGATCAACTGAACACTGTCTCCATATCATTCCTTCTTCACCGACTCCGTCCACACCTTTGGGAACACCTGGACCTGCTAGGGTTGGACCCTAACACCACTTCAGTCATATCCCAAACACCACCTTCCCTGATAATTCACGGCTCTAAAATATGCACATTTCAATGGTCCTGTGCCTATTTTTTGTGTTGTCATTTTTATGCAAGATTTTAGATTTTTACTTTCTAAAAGTGAGGTAAGACTCTATTCTTTCCCTTTCCCAAAATTGTCTAGCCTTTCTTTCTGTGTGTGTTAGTTTGGGGTCATCTAAGCAGCAGTCACCAAGATGGGTTTAGATGCATCTGAAATATATTGCTCCTTGTGGGAAATGCATGTGAGGAACAATGAGGGACCGGAGGGAGGCTGGGAGAGCAGTGAGACCATTTTGCAGGTGTGATACTTTTGAAGGAGAAAGAGAAGCAAGAAAGGTTGAGTGGAAGAGTTTAGACAGCAATGAAGTTTTTAGTAAGTTCAGTGAGTTTGATGGGATCGATCTAGCTAAAATCACCCTTCAGAGAAGCCCCGCATCTCCCAGGACCTGACCTGCGTCAGTATTCCTGCAAAGCTCACATCGCAGCCAGGAGCAGCTAATGGGAAATGTGGCCTCTAAGGAAAGGCAGTGATGGATTTCAGAGTGCAACAGCTGAGCTGTTGGTGATTTATGCTCCCACAGTAGGGACGTGTGTTTTTATGGCCACGATATTGCCACTCTTCCGTTCACTCTATCCTTGTGGTTTAAATATATGCCCCTCCCCCTATGTATATATGTATCAGCACAGGATACATGTGTGACACTTTAAACATTAGGATTTATTAGGCAGAAATGATTTATAGCTATGACAGAGGGAATGAACTCTTATAATAACTGTAGTTGTTGTGTTATTCCCACTTTATAGATGAGGAAATGAAGTGAACAGAAGTGAAGCAAATGTCTCAAGGTCATACAGCAGGTTAGTGGTAGAACTAAGACTGAGTCTAGGGAGTCTGAGGAAATAGCCCATATGTTTTCTATTATAATACTAGTGGCCCAGTGCACAAAATTCATGCACGGGGGGGGGTGTCCCTCAGCCCAGCCTGCACCCTCTCCAATCTGGGACCTCTCGAGGGCAGTCGGACATCCCTCTCACAATCGGGACTGCTGGCTCCCAAACACTCCCCTGCCTGCCTGCCTGATTGCTCCTAACCTCTTCTGCCTGCCAGTCTGATCACCCCCTAACCACTTCCCTGCCAGCCTGATCGATGCCTAACTGCTCCCCTGCTGGCCCAATCGCCCCCAACTGCCCTCTCCTGCTGGCCTGAGCATCCACAACTGCCCTCCCCTGCCAGCCATCTTGTGGGGGCCATCTTGGACCACATTGGGGCAGCCACCTTGTGTGAGGGCATGATGGTAAATTTGCATATTACCTATTTATTATATAGGATTCGTTATTTGAAAGATAAAAATATCTGTTGGCTTGCATTTCATTTATATAATTTGAGGTATAAACATTTGAAAATAACCCAGAAATAATGCCCAGTATTCTGGATTGTGGAACATTCACCTATTCATTAAACAAAAACAAAAACAAAAAACACATAACTTTTTTTTAAAATTCAGTTCCCATTATAAGGCAGGCATCAGGCTAGAGGCTGGCCAAAAACCAGCAGACAAGATAGATG
The DNA here is from genome assembly GCF_000412655.1 of Myotis brandtii. Lineage (NCBI taxonomy): Eukaryota > Metazoa > Chordata > Mammalia > Chiroptera > Vespertilionidae > Myotis > Myotis brandtii. Next base: position 3,663,628 of record NW_005363836.1, on the reverse strand, counting down.
CCCTAGCCTGGATAGTGTGGCTTAATGGATTGAGTGTCATCCCATGGACCAAGAAGTCCCCAGTTTGATTTTCAGTCAGGGCACATGCCTGGGTTGTGGGCTTAATCCCCAGTAGGAGGTGTGCAGGAAGCAACCGATTGATGTGTCTCTCTCATTGATATTTCTCTCTCTCTCTCCCTCTCCTTTCCTCTGTCTAAAATTCAATAAAAGCATTTTTTTAAAAGATAGATGCCCTAATAAATATACAACAGAACCACATATTCATTGAATATTTTTGTTATAGTAGATGCTGTTCTGCCACCATTACTAACATTTGGAGGATACTTTTCCTATTTCCCATACTTCTTCCTTTAATAACTTTATTGTTTCACATGTTCATTCCACTTGGCAATTATCTAGGCTTCACTTTTCCTTTAATTTACTTTAGAACATTTGAAGGAGTCTGAGAACAGCTGTCTCACTGGAAACCACAGTGAGTTTGAGTCATAGATTGAGCAATATATAACAGCTGCCTGTTTAACCTCTATTACATTTAAAATACATTTAGTTCTAAGAGATTTCTGGAGTAAGTCTGAAGCACAGAACAAGACATTCCTTCCATTAAAACTCAAATACTTATTTTACTTTTCTCCTAGCCTCCTGCTTTTTTTCTTCTTTTTCTTCAGGAGACATACAATGACTCCAGGTGAGGACTCAGAGAACAATTTCATCTTTGGCATGCCAAGCTGTGCTCAATGATGCTTACCGCTGCATTCTTAAATCCTGATGTTTGGAGTAGCAAGGGAGAGAGAATGTTAGTATCAGAGATTTGTTGTGCCCTAACTATGCATCACTTGTGCAAAATAATGCAGTGTTCCTAGGTGTTAACGTTTTACATGACAATTCTTTTCTCTAAACATGTTTTTGCTCTTCCTTCATCTCTGTGTTGCCTTTTAACTATATTCTTTAATCATCAAAGGAGAATATAAGGCTCTTCCATGCAGTAAATATTTCTGAGGGAACTATAGAGGGGAGTTGCTAGAAACCATGCCACTTAAGAAGAGAAAATGGATAAGTGCTTACCTTATCCCATGATTGTCATATTACATGCACTGTGTCATTTAAGGGTTTTGTGGAACAGGGGATATATTTAATATATCAGGGTATAACACAGCTTTAAGTGTACTTTCTACTGTGCTTTCTTATAATGCAGGTGAACTAGATCATGTTCAATATTTTATTACATCCTCTTTGAATGTCCTTTACTTCAGTAAAATTTATTTTGATTGGGATAACAACAAAAAAGAGATATTCATAGTCTACCATTAGGTAAATTAACAATGGACCAGCAAAAATATTTGCTTTCCACATCATATATTTCCCATTTATAAGTGTATTGTGTCAAAAGCAGTAGACTGAAAATGTTGGCTCCACTTTAATTAAAATAAAACAGAGATTTGAAGCGAATAATCCACAACAATGTTCATAAATTTTTATCTTTTGAAATAATTTATAAATTATCTGATAATTTTCTCTATTTTATTTTTGGTTCAAGGATTTATATCAACATTTTTTAAGGCACACCTGGGTGGAAGGAGAAGCAGAAGGTGGAGGAGACAAATAAAAACAACCCACTAACGAGGAAACCAACAAAAAAGAAGCACGGTCAGACCTGTGTAGGTTACTTAACTTCTCTTTATATATCTGTAAAACATCGGTTATTCAGAATAAATTTAGAATAATATTTCTGGCGTACAGTAGGAGCTTACATAAGCTTAGTTCTCCATCATTCTTCCTAATCTCTCATCACTTTGGTAGTTACACATTGATTGGATTCAACCTATACTGAGAAGTCAAATGGTGGTTTATTAAACAGATTGATTTTGCTACAACTAGTTTTCATTAAATTGACTGATAGGTTTGCTGTACATGTCAAAAAAAGTCACTCCAAAGAGAAAATTCAGCTTATTTATTTAAAAATTCTTATTGAGTAATATTTCATTCAAGGTACCATGGGGCTTTCCTGTAGATTGCAGAAATAAATAAAACACAAAGAAAGAAGGTCAAGTAGTGCGAGTTCACAGGAGGACAAATATCCATAATGTAAGCCAGGTTAAATTAAGTGCTACTATCGAGATGTGCAATGCCATAGGAGGGTCAGTGAAAGAAGAGAGTATGTTAGATCAAAATAGAAAATTTCAAGTTGTAATTTATTCTGGCATTGAAGATTTACATGGGCGGAGACAAAATGGTAATTGAAGCAGAGAGAGCAGCATGAGCAATGCTCAGAGAGAAGCTAATAATTGTGGGGCAGGTTTAGATAGCAGTTGATAGGTTTTTTAAAAATTTATTTTCTAGTCTTTATTGTTGAAAGTATGACATATGTTCCCCATTGACCTCTTTAAGCCCACCCCACCCCAGGCCTTCACCACCCTATTGTCTGTGTCCATGGGTTATGCATATAGCCATACAAGTTCTTTG
>NW_005363836.1:3654406-3661158 GCF_000412655.1 Myotis brandtii | reverse complement strand
GTTTTATATATGAGACTTGTGCAACGTAGGCTTGCAAACAAGTGTTCCCTCCAGTGTGCTGACCTTGCATTCCAAGTAAACTGTGGGCTGTGGTGAGAGGGGAGGATTTCTGAGCAAGAAAAACTGGGAACCTCTGAGGCAAAAACTGTGATTATTCTATCTCTGAGTTTCTAGTACCATGGCTAGCTAGTGCTAAATCCTCACTGGATGGTATTGCATGAATTTTCAGAATTTTGCATTAATTCACTTAAGTCTATAAACTATTTGGATACCGGGACTATTGTATTCCATCATTCTTTGTATTATCAAAATAGCTAACACTCTAAAACCACTCATATGTGACAACAACTGTGCTAAGCACTTTATGGGTATGATCCTATGATACATGAATTGTTATGTCTAGGACTGAGGTTTTAGTTTCTGTTTGATGTTGACATAAGAGGGTAAAAGAGTAAGAGAAGCCATATATATCACACAATTCTTAATTCCTCCGACATTTAGTGCTTACTGCCTGCCAAGCATTGTGCTGCTTACAAATGAATTGAAACCTGGTGGCTGTGCTGGAAAGTGACCTGCGAATGCATACTTAGAAAATGATGTGATAATTGCCTAGGGCTTAGGGGTTCATTTTAAAGATTTGTTAAATAAATGTGTAATATAATAAGGGGTTATAATAATGTAGGAAAGGGGGGAAAACACTCATTGTTGTTAACATGATTTTAGAGCTGTAAATGTAGGGATGGACAAGGCCATGAGAGACACTCATAATCATCTTGTGTGTTATTTAAATATCTACAAATATCTACAAAGAGTTCTGGCTTCTCCAGACGTGGATATAGCAGCAGGCAGATTTGTTGGATCCACAGGAATGGAAACTGTATGGCTTGAGAATTAGATACTGGGCACATTTTGTTTCAGGGATGTGGGTCGTGAGACTACTCTATTTAAAGGGCATGATAGTGTAGTGAGATAGAAGAGAGGCCTACTTGTCTCTTACTGAGGTGGGAATAACAGCCCTGCCTGTCTGTAGCAATGCATGCAATCCAACCCTATGGTTGACATGCAGGTTCAGCAACTGAGAAGCAAACCCCAGACTAATTAGGAAAGGAAACCCCAAATGAATTGGATGATAAACCTAAACCGCTTGAAAACACATAATTGTGTCCTCAGTGAATAATCACATCTCATCTTAGGAACATTTAACATTAAATTTAAATCACATCTATAGTATTCATAGTTTTGTGCTATATCTGGAAATAATCTATACATGTTTGGTGTTGTGAGCACTTACAAAATTTAAAAGAATTTGGCACTTTAAGTGTATAATTTAGCAATTTAAAGTTCCTAACCTTTAGGCTGTGATTTCAATTAAAAAGTTTGTCATAGTAATTGTGATTTTTTTTTCTATAACAGGATAACAGGGTTTTCAAAAATTTGTAAAAACATTAGTATTTTAATGAAAAATTAAAATTAACTATAAGTGGAAATCCATATATTTATAAGAACTACATAAGTAGTTGGGAGGGTTTGTTTATTGGATAATTAGTGTACTTACTAGTAATAGTAAGATACAACATGCTAAATTTATACATGCAGGATAAAAAATTTAAGAAATTTTAAATAAATAAAATCTCTTTTAAAAGTTGTTAAAATTTGCTAGATTTATAAATAAAATAGGATGCATACATTTAAATTAAAAGCATAGGGAAGGATTAGGATTTTAAAATGATAAATAATATATTAATTATATAAATATTGAATAATATTTCCTTTATACAAAGGCCACAAAACAAACAAAAACTTATTGATATTTCTTTTTCTTTAAGAATTGAATGACACCAGTAAGTATGATAAAAAAGAAGAGTTATTTCCAAGTGGTTTTAGTTGTTTGAAACGGATATTATTTAATCTAAATATGTTATTTATATAACTAGAAATGAATGTATATATCTTTTTAATAAAGAACTTTTCTTACACACCTTTAAAAATGTCAATTTTATGTTATTTTTTAAATTTCTCAATGTTTTTGTTATAATCACACACAAAAAATTCATTTCAATGGCTAAATTAATTTAGCTTACACACAGGAACTATACTTCTAATTTTAAAAATTCTAAATAGTTTATGAATTCTATTGAGATTGTGTTTTTCTTAAAAAATTTATTCATGTTTTCTTCTCTCCAAACACTCTTCACCTTATTTTATGAATATATTTTCTGCTAGGGTAATCCGTAGGTAAAAGGTAATTCAGTAACTACAAAACATTTTATCATGAAAGAATATGACTGGAAGCTCTTGGAGGTAATCTTGCAGTCCTCTAGTTAATGACTAATAATGAAGATAGACTCAAAAGCTAAGGTACTCTAGCCATAAGGTGTTCTGTAAGTCAAACATTGATTCTTAGACATTTTGTCAAATTTCCCTTATAAGTTTCTAACAGACTGAATGGCTTGTTGGAAAAGTCTTCTGTAGTGATACAGTTCTGCACACTTTGAAACAATGTCAAATCCCAGGTCTTAAGGCTTTGCCTCAATAATCTCAGTAATTTCTGGAGTTTTGACTGTTAAGGTGCTGGAAGATAATCTTGCTATTGTATAGGGAATAACAGTGATTTAAAAAACAAACATCTTGGTTACAGAGCGGAGAGAGTGAGGAGGCTGCGTCTGGCTCCCGCTCTCACAGCCATTGCAGTACATTGAGCTCCATAGCAGCACAAATTAGTTATATATGGGGATGGTAGTTTTTCATCTTCAGTTGTCTCTGATGCAGCTTATACGAAATAATTGTTGTTCTGTTAACTGAATACCACTCTGTAATTGCAAAAAAAAAAAAAGTTGCAGCTGTTTTGTTGACATTCTGAATGCTTCTAAGTAAATACAATTTTTTTTATTAAAAAAAACAACAACAAAAAAAAACATCTTTATTGCGACATAATTCACATACTCCACACTTCGCTCACTTAAATGGTACAATTCAATCATTTTTAGTAAATAGTCACATATTGTGCAACCATCACTACAATCAAGTTTAGGATGTTTTCATAAACCCCAAATGAAACCCAGTATTCTTTAGTAGTCACTCACCATTTCCCTCAACTTCCTACTTCCATCCCTAAACAAACACAAACTTGCTTTCAGACTAGATAGATTTGGCTCTTCTGACATTTCATAGGAAGAGAGGTAATTGAGAGGACATGACTACTGGTTGAGGCTTGAGCTGAATCTGGGCAATCAGGGGATCCACACCCACCCCCACCCCCTCCTTGGAAGGTGTGCTTTGCTCACTATGACCACAGTAGGAACTGTTTCAAGGGCAGACATAGCTTTGAGAGAGTAAGGTGATGTTGAGACCATCTGTATGGTATATAAGACTTAACCTATTTAAGTCCTCAATGTAAACTTCTAAGTTTCTGGAGAGTGGGTGTAAATATAGGTCTATTTAACTTGTGGCTGCCTGAGAAAAGACTCCTACCACCTACCAATCTAAAAGTGATCTGCCTTTCTTCATAGTCTCTTTGCACTGTGTGTGTGTGTGTGTGTGTATGGGGGGGAGAGGGGGAAGTTGAAAATGTACCTTTGTGAATGGCTTCTTTGACCTTGCATAATATTTTCAAGGTTCATCTACTCAGTAACCTGTATCCTTTTCTATTGCTGAATAATTTTCACTGTGTGGATATAAAACACTTTATTTATTCATCATTTGATGAACATTTGGGTTGTTTCTCCTTTTTGGCTATCTATATATATAAAAGCCTAAACAACCATTACAACTGGTATGATCAGTCGACCAGTCACTATGACACGCACTGACCACTAAGGGGCCGACGCTCAACACAGAAGCTGCCCCCTGGTGGTCAGTGTGCTCCCACAGCCAATCTCCCATGGCTGTTCAACCTCCCCTGGTCCCTACCCCTAGCAGGCAGGCCCCAATTGGGACTGGGCAAGATGGCCCTGATCACCAGCCAGGCCTAGGGACCCCATCTATGCAAGGATTCATGCACTGGGCCTCTAGTTATAAATAATACTGCTCTTAACATTAGTGTAAAACTTTTTGTATAGATAAAAGTTTCATTTCTCTTAGGTAGACACCTATTAGAATTGGGTCATATGTTAACTCTATGCTTAGACTTTTTGAGGAATTGCAAGACTGTTTCCCAAAGAAGCTACATCCTTTTACATCCTCACTGGCAAAATATGAGGCTCCACTTTCTTCACATCCACACTATTGGTCATTTATTATCTTGGGAGAAGTATCTCTTTAGTTTCAAGTTTATCAACATTTTAATTGGATTATTTTTCTTTTTATTATTGACTTGTAAAAGTTTCTTATACATTCCATATATAGCCCCTTATATAATTTGCAAATATTTTCCCCCAGTATGCATGTGGATTGTATTTTTGCTTTATTTATAGTATCCTTCAATGAAAAAAACAACATTGAAATTTGATGAAGTCCAATTTATTATTATTTTTTTTCATTGCTGATTTGTTCTTTGGGTGTTATAACTAAAAACCATGTCTAATCCAAAGACACCAAGCTTCACATTTATCTTTTCTTCTAAGAATTTTGCTGTGTTATCTTTGACTCATTTTGAATGAGGATTAAATCAAACGTTTTTATCCTGACCCTCAAATATATTTCTTTTATGCTTACTTTTATCCTTATTCGAGTTTATACTGCCTTGATTACTATAACTTGTAGTGTTTTGAAAGTACTATAACTTTGTAGTAAGTGTGAGTTGAGTTGAAGTGGTAGGAGTGGATATTTTTGTCTTGTTCCTAATATTAAGGAGAATGCATTTAGTCTTCAAAAATTCAGTCTTTTTTATTAAGTACTTGAGGCCAAGTGCATGGATTCGTGCACTGGTGGGGTCCCTCAGCCTGGCCTGCAGGGATCGGGCCAAAACTGGCTCTCCGACAACCCCTGAGGGGTCCCAGATTGTGAGAGGGCACAGGCCAGGCCAAGGTACTCCACCAGTGCACAATCAGGGCTGAGGAGGGACCATGGGAGGGCTCCAGAGTGTGTCTGGCCCATCTCGCCCAGTCCTAATTGGGGTCGATCAGGGCCGATTGGGGCTGTCTTGCCCAGTCCTGATTAGGGTCAATTGGGGCCAGCCAGCTGGGGAGACACCACAGGAGATTCGCTGGCAGGGGAAGGGCCACAGAAGGGCTCCAGGGCATGTCCAGCTCATCTCACCCAATTCCAATTGGCCAATTCCCAGAAGCGAGCTAACCTACCAGTTGGAGCATCTGTCTCCTAGTGGTCAGTGCATGTCATAACAATTGCCCAAATGGTCAAATGGTTGGAGGGACAATTAGCATATTAGGCTTATATATATATATAGAGAGAGACTTGAGGCCTAGTGCATGAATTCAGGCACGGGTGGGGTCTGGCTGACCTGCCCCGATTGAGGCCAATTGGGGCTAGGCTGGCTGGGGGGTCAGCTGCGGGCGGTCGGCTGGCCCTTTCCCTGATTGGGATGGGAGGAAGAGATTGGGACCTCAGTGCACGTCAAAGCAACTGGTTGTTCCAGTCATTCCAGTTGTTCTGGTATTCTGGTTGCTTGGCTTTTATATATATAGACTAGAGGCCTGGTGCATGAAAATTCATGCACTGGAGTTGGGGGGTCCCTCAGCCCAGCCTGGCCCCTCTCACAGTTTAGGAGCCCTCAGGGGTGGGAGGCAACCCAGCAATCAGGGGAAGGCGATGCTCCATCACACCTCTGCTGCTTCCCTTTCTGGCAGCACAAGCCTTTTCCGGCCCTGGTTACCTGTGCCTTGGGTGGCCCTGGGTGGCTGGGCAGCCACCATCTGAGGCTTGCCTGCACCTCAGGCCAGCCCTGGGCGGCTGGGGGCTGAGGGGACTGGGTGCCACCATCTTGTGGCTGTGGGTGCCACCATCTTTGAGGGCGTGGCAGTCAATTAGCATATTCCCTCCTTATTGGCTGTGGGTGCTGCCATCTTTGCAATGGCCTGAGGGTCAATTAGCATATTCCCTCTTTATTAGATAGGATGATATTACCTGTATGATGTCTACAGACGCCCTTTTTCAAGTTGAGAAAGTTTTCTTTTATTCATAATTTAAAAAAAAATTATATGAAATTTGTCAAAGCTTTTTTTTATGACAGATGATTAGGTGTGCCTCCCCCCTTTTTATATTAATAAGGTATATTATACTAATTGAATTTTGGATTATAACATTATATTCTTGGTATAAATCATGCTTCATGATGTATATTGCTAGATTGTATTTGCTATAATTTTGTTAAGGACTTCTGTCTTTATTCCTGATAAATATTGCTCTATGGTTTACTTTTCTTGTGATGTTTATGTCTGGTTTTGGTTTCACGGTGATATTGACCTCATAGATTGAGTTGTAAAATCTGTCTTCTTCTTTTGTGTGTGTGTGTGTGTCTCTGAAAAATTTATATTAATTTTTCTTTGAAATTTTGACAGAATTCAGCAGTGAAGCTTTCTGGGCCTGAGATTTTCTTTGTGAGAAGTTTTAAAATTGCTAATTCAATCACTTTGTTATAGCTGTATTCATATTTTCTTTTTATTCTTGTTTTTGTACTTGTGTCTTTTAGAAATTTGTCCATTTTATCTAAGTTATCAAATCTGTTGCCATATAATGATCCTGGGTGATATCCCCACTTTCATTACTGATTTTAGTAATTTATCTTTTCTTTCTCTTTTTTTTGCCCAACTAAAAGGTTTTCAATTTTTTTTTTTATTTGCTTAAAGTATTACAAA
>NW_005363836.1:3644365-3654392 GCF_000412655.1 Myotis brandtii | reverse complement strand
CCCCCAGTGTCTTATGTCCATTGGTTATGCTTATATGCATGCATACACGTCCTTCGGTTGATCTCTTACCCCCCTCCCTCCTGCCCCCCAACCCTCCCTGGCCTTCCCGCATTTTGTTGATTTTTAAAAAATACCTAAGTTTTGGATTTGTTTACTTTCTTTATTGTTTTTATAATTTCTATTTTATTAATTTTTACCATACTAATTTAAGGATCTAATCAGCTTTATTAACTGATTTATGAAATAAGCAGCATCCCATTTAACAACTAGAAGGGCACTTCCAATACTAGATTATTAATTTGAAATATTTCTCCTTTTATTTTTTAAAAAAACAGGAATTTATGGCTATAATTTTCCCCTCTACACATGATTTCTACTGCAACCCATAATTTTTGTAATATTATTCCTTCATGTTAATTCTTTTTGAAATAGTTTATAAGTATTTTAGTGGTTTCTTTTATCACCTATTGATTATTTAGAAGTGTTTCTTAATTTCCACATTTTTTAATTTTCTAAATTTATTTTTATCATTGATTTTTAAAATTTCATTCCATTATAGTCAGATATTACATTTTGTATAATTTTAATTCTTTTAAGTATGTTAATATTTCTTTTAGGGCCAGTTTATAGTCTCTACTGAAAAATATTATATGTGCACTAGAGAATAATTTGTATTCTATTGTTTTTGGTGAAGTGTTTTATAAGTATTGGTTTGATCTAAACGGTTTATAAGGTTGTTCAAGACTTTGGTTTCCTTTCAACTAGTTCTATTCTTTTTGTTGTTATTTCTTTATTGTTGAAAGTATTATATATGTCTCTTTTACCCCTAGTCCTATTCTTTATTGAAACTGGCTATGGTAGTCTTCAATTTTTATTATTTATGACCTATTTTCCTTGCAATCTTGTCAGTTTTTCTTTATGTATTTTGGAGCTTTGTTTTTTTTTAAAAATATTTTATTGTTTTTTTACAGAGTGGAAGGGAGAGGGATAGAGAGTTAGAAACATCGATGAGAGAGAAACATTGATCAGCTGCCTCCTGCATACCAGCTACTGGGGATTTGCCCACAACCAAGGTACATGCCCTTGACCGGAATCGAACCTGGGACCCTTCAGTCCACAGGCCGATGCTCTATCCACTGAGCCAAACCGGTTAGGGCATGGGGCTTTGTTTTTATGTGCATATCATGTTTATAATTAGTATATTTTCCTGATGGATTGTCACTTTATCATTATAACATGTCCCTCTTTATCTCTGGTAACATTTTTTTTTCTCATTTTTTGATCTACCTTTATCAAGCCATCCAGAGCACATCAATTCCTTTATGTTATTACTTCAACATTATATAACAAATCAGTATAGAAAACACACAAGCCAAACGCCTTTTATCCTCAATCTTCTTAATCAATCACCAACTTTTCTTAGACTTTTAAAGTCATGAAAATAGAACTCATTTCCAATAACAGCACCTTAAACACCATATACGTTTGTAATGAAGTGCACCAGCCAACTTTAAGCCTCATGTTTCTCAGGTTTTAGCTGAAATACCCCTCACTCACTTCTTAGCGTTTTATCAGTCTTATTTGAAGCTATTTTGTCTTACTGAGCGTAAACAGAGCACAATGTTAAATTAATGAACGATCTAGTCTAAGAAGATGGCCTAAGTGACATGAGTGGAAACCGAGCATCCTGTGAACACAGGCGAGCCCCTAGTTATCCCTGAGCTGGGCAGTGCCCAGTCACTTTTCCTCTGAGGCTGAAGTCTGTGGTTTGATCTTCTTAGCAACTTCCAGACAGAAACTGGGTTTACTTTATCTGCAATTCTTTTTCTCGGTGCTCAAGAAGAATGCCCTGCTTTCCTGATCCCACCACAAAAACGCCCCGGATGATGAAGCCTTTGCCTTTGAGGTTTCCAGAGAAACCGCCCTCCGTCCTGCCTGGAAGCTGCTGCTCCCCGAACGCCCAGCTAGACACCCAGCCAGAGGAACCCATGAACATCATTTTACACCTCTGGGGGCCGTGGAACTTTTTCATCCAGGAAGATTTCTCCCTTGAAAGAAGGCTGGAAGTCCTCCACTTCGGTCCCAACCTGCTACTTCGTTGAAGGGCACGCCCAGCTCATCCAACTTGGGCTTCAGAGAGGACAGGTCCGCAGCCTCCTCTCCACAGAGGAAGCAGCCTGGCCTTCGCACAGCCATGGTCACTGCGCCAATCTTCTCCCAGAGCTCCTTCGCTAAAAAATTCTTGGTTCCTTCTCCAGTGTTTTCAGGTCTATTTCCTCCAGATACCCCAGGGTTGCTCGCTGGGGCTTGGACGAAAATATGTCTGTGTTGGCAGGAGCAGTGCTGGGGCAGCAGCCCCCAGGGCCCGGTGCTGATGGACCACATCCCCAAAGTGAGGAAACTGGGATCCTGCGCGGAGGCGGGGCCACCTGCACGGAGATCACAGGGAGGTCACAGGCCTTGCAGAGCCCTGCATGGAACGCGACCTTAATGTGCTCCCCTCCTGCCTGCTTTTCAGGTAACATTGTAAGTCTATTTTATTTGATGTTCATAGAGTCACAGGAGCTTTCTTATGGTTGGTGTTTTGCGTAATATATTTTTTACATCTCTTCACTTTCAAATTATTTCTATCTTTGAATCTAAAGTGTGTGTTCCATGGGCAGCATGGAATCTTGTTTTATATCCAATCTGACAATCTCTGTCTTTTGATTGGCTTTCTAATACAATGGCATTTAATACTATTATTGATATAGCTGGATGGATTTATGTCTGCTGTTTTACTTTTGCTTTCCATAAATCTCAGATATTTTTATTCTTATATTGTTCCTTTATTTCTCTATTATCCCTTTGTATTAAGTACTTCCTAATGTGTTTAATTTTAATTTGTTTATGTATTGTTTTTTCTTCTAATTTGATGTTTTTCTCTGTACTTTTTGTGTTATTTTCTTAGCTTGCTCTAGGACTTATCATATATACCCTCCTTCTCAGAACATACTTCAACTTATACTATCTCTGGTGAGACAAAGGAAAGTACTTTTATACAGCACTATTCCTTCCTCCCCATTATTGTGTTATTATCATTGCACATTTTATATCTACACATGTTTCAAAAACAACAACCTATTGTTATAATAATTACTTCTTTTAATTTTATTTTTTAAAAGAAATTTAAGAGAAAAGGAGAACTTTATTTATAGAGTTTGCTGTACTAACACTTTTACTTGCCATTTCTGGCTGTATTTATTTGTTTATTTGAGTTCAAGTTATTATCTGATGCCATTTTCTTACTCCAATGCATCTGTGCTCTCTCCTCCCTCTTTGCTTGTTTATTTGTTCAGAGACTCTGCCTGTTTTTATGAGGTGTATTTCCCCGCACAGTTGGAACCTCTGATATCTCTGGTCAGAGGGGGAAACCTTGCCCAGGCCTAGTCACACTGGGTGGTAGTTCTTTAGCAGGGTTCTCTTTGACTGTCTTTTGATTTAATCACTCTATTAAGCCAGCTGCCCCTATGGGCATCATACTCAGCTGTTAGGCTCTACTAATTGCTGTCTGATTATAATATTGTATCCATAATGCCCTGGGGCATAGATCAATCCACAGTCTGATCCAATTAAATTCTAGGGTTTTGCTGGTTTCATTTTGAAGGCCAGCCTGAGATTACTCATGACTCTGGGAGGACTCTTCTGAGTTGTGATTTCTCTGATTCTCGCTGGTAAACTACCTGGCCTGTTGTTTGCCAGCCTCCCCTTACCACCAACTTCTCCGTTGTTTAATGAGAGCACTTTCAGGCTTTAACTTCCCCACACTGTTTCAAATAAAGTCAGTTCATCCGGGGAGAGCTTCAGAGCTCTCTCTCTCTGTTTTTGCGGCCTTCCTCTCCCCCTGGGTAAAATCTCTGAGCCACTGCTCCGGAGCTATGTGTGTGACAGTGTCCTCCTCTCCCCAGAGTGACAGTCCTCCTTTTTGAGCAGCACATGGGGGAGGTGGTAGGCTTAGGCCTTCTTGGCTGCTTCCCCTAGTACTGAACCTCTGTTCTACTAGTGAGGTGGGCCCTCTGTTTTCCCTCTTACACATGAGGTACAGTCTCTGCCCTATAGGAAGATTAGGTGGGGAAATGGAGCCCCAAATCCCTTGGCTGTACCTGTCTGGAATCTAGTCCCAGTAACATAGAGCCTGCGGTTATGAGAAATGCTGCCTGCCCCTCCCATGAAAGTAATGTAGCCTTTCACCTGAGCTTGGGAGACAAGGCGCACCATCTTCTTGGCTACACCTCAAGTTTGGAGCTTTCATTGAAGCACAGGCACTCCATCTTGTTCCCGTAACCTCTATGTTGTAAAAACTGCTGTTTGAAAATTTCCACTAAACATAGATGATCATTTGTTCTGTGAATTAACTCTGCTATTCTTGGCTTCTGTAAACATGCTTGCTCAAATAATAGGGAAAATAAGCTCAATTATCTGGCCTTGCAAGCCGCTCTGATGTCATAAGGGTCTGGTCCGTCCCTGGTCTATGCCAGGTGTCTTTTGGTTATCTGAATTGTGCAAGCTCAAGGCTACAAGCTCAAAACTACAAGCTTCCTGCCAAGATATCTGGTAAGCACACATAGGGCTCTTTCAAAAGCCTGTAAAAGGTTCGGAAAACCCATATTTAGGAGACAAAGGAACTTGGGGGGTATAAAGGGAAAACTTCCTTCATGTTGCTTTGCTCAGACTTTTAGAAGCAACCCTCTGAGACCGCTGGCGTAATAAAGACACCAAATTTGGCTTACTAAGGCGTCTTCTGTTCAGCTCACTGATTTCCAATATAATATCATCATGCTGACTGTGGCCAGGACTGTTCTTCCTGAGATTTAGTATATTCTCTTGGATAGATGTTTTTTAATTTTCTGTGTGCCTTTGCAATAACTTTTGGGGACCTCAAACTTTTTTAAAATATACTTTTCATCAATTATGGTTGTTTCTCTGGTGAGTTGGTCCATGGAGCACCTCCTACTACCAATCAAGAAGTAATTGATTGCCGGGATTTTTAAATTTCTATGAAGAATTTATGCTCAATCAGATAGCCACAGATCATAGAAAGCTCAGTACCTTCTTTCTTTAGGACACGTGCTGCTATAAATTTAGCATGTGCCGAACAGTCTGTCTATTCTGGCTCTGTCAGTGACAATGCCAAGGTGGTTTATCTCTGGTCAACACTGTATGACATGTTTCCTGTGTTATTAACAGATTCATTTCAACTAAACTATCAAAGAGAGCCTAAGATTGCTAGGTCTTAGGAGAAATCCAAAATTTCCTTTTGAATGGGGGAATTTATTTTTTTTACAACCTAGGTTGAGTGTTGGTGGGTGAGTAGGAATGACTCAGAGGAAGTTTGGCATTGTGTAGGGGAGATGAAGAGGAACAAGAGATCATGACTAACCAGAGAGAAAGCAAAGGAGTAAGAGTATGTCTCAGAGAGCACATAGACTTGAGCAATTACAAGAAACTTGCTATGGCTGGGGCGTAAACTGGGTTGCAAAATGTAGCAAGGTATTTGATTGTAGATGTAGGAAAGGCTAGAGCTTGAAGGCAATTTATGTCAGGCTTAGCAGTCTCAGTTAAACAGAAAAATGGCATTATGCCTCAGTCATGAGAAGAGTTGTGTTGCAGTCTACTTTTTAAAACCTTTCCCCTATGGGTCACACGTTGGTTTGATCTGAATTGAACTTTGTTCTTTAAGAAACATTGTTAGTCAGGACCTGCATAAAGTAGAATGTGGTATTTCTGAAAGTGATAAAAAAGAGTATCTATAGTCGAGCTGGAGGGCATGAGTGGATCCCAAGGCATCTTTTATTCCCTTGGCATCATAAAAACAGGTGAATTATTACTAAACCATGGATAACTTGATATCTAATTCATAGTTGGAACTGCATAACTGGAACCTATCAAAGGAAGAACACTGTCAAAACAGCCACAGCTCTATTATGTTGTCCACTCTAGCCAGGACACACACATGATTGGATTAGAAACATCTCCAGGCTAGCTGAGTTGAAATTGGATAGAACCAAAATAGAATCATAAGGCTTTGAGTCTTTTGGGTATGACAGAAAACCACCCTGGGGACCAGATGATATCCACAGCTTAGATTCCACTGGGCTGTTCATTGTCAGACTAAAGAGGATTCAGTAAATTGCTTATTCATGTTTAATTTTATGAATTGTTCCCTCAGCCCTTAACTCTCACAGTTGCATTTACATAATTACAATTAAAACGTATTTATTTCTGATCATTTTAAGCAATTAAAAGATGGTTTTCCCGGGGGCCCATGTCAGGCAGGCACACAGTTGGGGATCAGTAGATATATCTTGACTTGGTTGGAACTGAAAGGTTAAGTGGATCACAGTCCTTCTCATGGTCCTTGCTTTGAATAGACACAGCCTGGCACAGATTCTGTCACATAAAAAGACTCGGAATTCTTCTTCTTAACCGTATTGAAACTAGTTGACTTTGTACCTATTCTGTAGCTGATATTTCTTGAAAGAGTAAACTTTTGATGAATAAAGAATTTCCCAGTCCTTTCTTCTATCCCTTATCTCCTTAGAGTTGATAGTTCATCCCTAGAAACTTGGGTGACAACCTTAACCCTACACTGTCGATGAGCTAAATTTATGTTTCTCAATAGTTAGAAAAGTGAATTCTTTAAGAAAGAGTTAGGAAACATAGGAATTGGGAATTTCTTCTAAGAAATAGTAAGGATATTTTGAAATCAGTACCTCTGTAAGGGATAAAAAGAACTTTCTTTTTTTTTTTTGGTTTGTGATGATTTTAAACCTTTTAAAATGTATATTTTATAAGAAAATAATTGAAAGTATTTGGGAAGTACAGAAAGTACAAAGAACAAAATTAAAATTATGTATGTTTCTATTTTTCTATCATAGTTTTTGTTAATATTAGGTACATATTTTTTTAAAAAAATATTTTTATTGATTCCAGAGAAGAAGGGAGAGGGAGAGAGAGATAGAAACATCAATGATAAGAGAGAATTATTGATCAGCTGCTTCCTGCACACCCCCTACTGGGGACCAAGCCTGCAACCCAGGCATGTGCCCAGACTGGAAATTGAATCGTGACCTTTTGGTTCATGAGTTAATGGTCAACCACTGAGCTACACCAGCTGGGCATGATAGGTACATCTTAATCTTTCCTCTATAGGATTAAAAAAAAAGATCATACATTTTTTCTTTACATTATTATTTGTACATTTTCACATTATCAAAAAATCTTTAAAATATGTTTATTTGTTCTGTTTATTAGACATTTAGTTTTAATTTTTCTCTAAACTGAATAATGACATAAGAATCTTCATGTTTCCATATATATTTGTCCTTTTAATATTATTTTCTATGACATAATTAGAAAACATCACTCAATCACAAAATTTGAAATAAACTAAGGTAGCCAAATACCTAGCAACCATATTTCCTTATATTATTAATTGATCATGACCTTTTTTTCATACTGGTCAAAATTTCAATATACCTTATTTTTTCAATATTTTGGTATATTTGCATTTGAGACAGTCCTACAATTTGAAATCTTTTTCATCTAAAAAGTCATCTCTGATTTTAGCCAGTTCAGTTTCATTTTTCAAATCCTTGCCTGCTATTACTAGACAGTCTTACTTATTAGTATGGTTTTTATTCAATCTTGTTTCTTTCAGATTTTCTCCATTCCATGTATGCTTATTATACTCCCAGACTGGCCTTCTTTCCCGAATCAATCATATCTTCTTCATGAACTTTCAATGTAACGCTTCACTGGTAGAACTATATACCAGCTCTTTCCATATCTGAGTCTTGTTTCTTTCAGATTTTCTCCATTCCATGTGAAAAATACACAGTAGTACTTAGAGATTCAGGATAAACCCATTTATTTTCAGATGTTTCACATGTACTAGTACAGTGATCAGGGGAGCCTGTTTCCAAATCCTGAGCCTTGAATATGGAGGAAGCTTTCCCTTTATACCCTTTGGTTTCTTTGTCCCCCAAATATGGATCAGACTTCCGGACCTTTCACGGGCTTTGCAAAAAGCCCCGTGTGTTGGGATGGGGGACGTGAGACCACACCTAAAGGCCTGGCCTGGAGCCAGTGCTGATAACCCCCTCCGGGGGTTGTGTATGGTTCATGGTTTATGGCCTCTGTAAAATGGGAGTATTTAGGTAAGTAGGTCTTGTAAGACCAGATAATTAAGGAAAGGGCAGTGAGTTAATTATCGGCTAGCAAGAATGTGCATTAGAAGGCAGGTTACTGGCATAGATTCTGATTTCTAGCCTCCCTCTCCTCCCCCCCAAATGTATTTTTATGTTTCCCCATCAGGTAGATAATGTAGTATTTTTAAAATTCTAACATTTTTAGAAAAGTCAGACAAAGAGATAAGTACAGGTCAAGTGTAGTGAAGTATTTTTGCCATTTATGGCTTAGCTTGCTTTCCCTACCACAAAGTAACAGTACTTTCCATTAAAAAAATAACTAAATGTCTTTGGCTAGCTGAAAAGGAAAAGTCTAACAGTGGGAAATCCAATGACATGTAAGAGGGTTGGATTTCATACCAAGATAGAGACTGTGCCTTTACACTCAGTGGTTTGTGTTAAAGTCAGGGCTTTAGTCTCTATGTTTAATTTTCTGGACAGTGTTGGCCAGTGTTTAAACTTTGTCAGTGTTGGTATGTGCTTTTACCATCTGAATATGATAGCAACTTTTGAAAGAAATCAGTGTCTAGTTTCAATGCTATTTTATTTTCTTCATATCTAGCATTCACATTTGATGGTACTACACATATTTACTACCTGTATTTTCATACAGAGCAGCACTATAACTAAAAGCAGACATTTAATGGGAGTGCTCCCAGTATAAATTGGAAAATGCTTGTATAATTAGGTTTACTAGAATGTAAATAGGAATAAAGACATTTCCGTAGTAAGCAAGGTGTGTTGTCAGAAAATTAAGGAAATCTGTGTGTCTTCAGAGAAATTAAAGAGGTTTCCTTGCGTTTATGGTACATTATTATAAAAAGCTTGAAGGCAAAGTTCCCTTATGTTCCACCTTTATCTACACATCAAAACCCAGTTGTTGTCATTGGCAATGCTATATGGGCTTCAAACTATACTGCTAAGATCAGTACATCCTTTTAATGTCATCATTATTAGCTCATGTACTCTCAGAATCTTCTGTTTAAAGTTCCCCCAGCATCCTTAGCTGTTCAATTAGCCGATGCCGTACTCTGATGTTCACATGCTGCTGTATGTATGCAGGATAATTAGATCAGCTTTCTGAGGTTATTTTTAGTCTTTTCAAAGGAGTTGAGAATGCGATAAATTTGCTCCATGCTGTTATTTATGGGGAAAACGACTTATATTTGATGATAGTTTACTCTGATGTTATTTGGAGAAAACTGGCAAAGTTTTTACTTTTTTTCCCCTTTTATCAATGGGCTTCTGTTTCCAGCGCTTTGCTTTAAAAAAGCACCATGCCTGCTGCTGTACATAATAAATTCATCACACCACAATCCAGTGCCAAGTCAACTTGGGAATAAAATAGCCTCAGCTCTGTGTCTGGGCTATGCATTCTGGAAATGACGGACTTCTGAATCTTAATCCTGAAGTCTCATTATAGGAATGGTGAGAACCATATGGCCTGAAAAGCCGAAGGAAAATGGATAGAGAAGTACATCTGGCTATTTTGGCATCTACCACCACATTCTGGTTCAAGTCACTGTGGAAATGAGAATAGATCCTCTGGAGTGATTTGGTGTTTCAAGCAAGGTTAATAGGCTGTCATTACAGTTTTGGATGATGGTTGCTATCAGAAAGTGGAATTGTTCCCACTTAGTTCCACATCAAACTGTGGGCGCCTATTAGATATCAGAAACTGTATATACCAGGTGTACCGGTTAATAATGCAGATTTTGTAATCAAAGAAAACACGATAATTTCAAGAGAAACATCAAAAGTGCTTTATTCAAAGTAATGTCCATCGCTAGCTACACATT